>NC_057688.1:1678769-1890580 GCF_014466175.1 Vespula pensylvanica | reverse complement strand
GCTTCGATGTTCACTCCTCGGAATCCGAAACGAAACTGTTTCGATGAGAGTTAATGCCAACGAAAAGTTTGTTTTTATTTACGTAAATAAGCAATTACCACAGATTCAGAAATAACGCTCTTTAAATATTAGTTTCATTCTATTTTATATTTAATACGCGTTTCGTGAAATGAAATGTTTAAATTAATGTGTTATTGTTTAAATATTAATTTATTTTACTATTTTGATGTATCGAAATTTTAAATTAAGATTCTTTTATGTTTATCGCATATTATGTGCGATAAATCTAGGTATAAAATGTTTAAGTGAATATACTTTTGCTTAAATATTAGTTTATTATACACCATGTACATACATTATTTAAATAATCAATAAAATTATCGATTGTATAAATTATTGGATTTTAATCGTTTGGAAGGAGTAAATTTCGATGTTTACTTACAAAATTGCAAAAGAAAACTGATTAAATTAGTGTCAAAATCAGTCAATAGTTCTTTGTTATTAATATGAAATGCAGTCAAGGACTTCTAATTCAAAATTTAACTATATTATAATATTACATTAAAATTATTTTATATTTAACGCATGTTACGAGCTATGTGATATTTAAGAAAATATACTGAATTAATTATTATAAATTATTTTTATATAACTAATTGTTTTTCGCTTGTCCAAGTCGCTCAAATCCTTTTTTCTTCATTATATTATTTACATCTGGTTACTAACTGGGAACGATGAGACTAAAATTCGTATACTATTGAAAAGTATTAATTATTCAAGCTTAGTTGTATGAGAAAAGAGAACTGATATGTTTATTATTAAAAATACGAAAGATTATCAAATCGGAAACTATTAGCCATTGACGTACTTGTTTTGTTGATAGCAATTGGCTCCAATAAGTTAAATTTAAAAATTTGTATTTAACAATGAATGGAAGATGATAAACAACGTTAATATTTTTTACATTGAAGTCCTGATGATTATTAAATTAAATAAAAAATGTTCCATAATAATTGTAATTATTTTTAATATTTATAAGAAAAATATGAGAAGATAAATTTTTAATAATAATATTTTATTTTATTGGTTTACATGTTTTGTGAAAATATTGGACTCTTTTAATTTAATTTTCTTACAGAACACAAGTAAAAATAATAACCAATAGTTAAATTTAAATAGGTTAAATTTATCCATTTAATTTGATTATAATTATACTGAACTTTTAAATCCATTATCATAATTTAGAAGCATTTATGATAAATCATTTTATACCATGTCAGACATGGAAAATGTCATATTGCATTTTATTTTCAATCATCCACTTATTTCAAATTAATATGCAAGATTAAAAATTAAGTCAAAATAGAATTTTTCATAATCATATAATGATGAATAGTAATCAGTATAATTTTTTTCACGATACAAAATTTAGAAATATATGCATCCAACTCAAAAGCGATACGTTTAAATAACAATCTTTTTGATTTATTGAGTATCGCTTACATCAATAAATTATAATATTAGGAATTAAAGCATAGTTTACTTAACTTATCATCATATTCGTCATAATTAAACATGTTAAAGAATGTACATGAAGCTAATCCTAAGACTCCTTTCACCCTAAGTACAATAATATTTACTGATGGCGTTAGCTTGATCTTTGTGATTGCGGAGACTGCGGTTTATTGCGATGTTCATAATTTACAAGTCTCTGACCCACAAGATACTTGTCATTTTTAATATGTTCATATAATTTCTTAAATTGACGTATCTGAAAGCAAATGACTATACAAACCAAACTTACTAGAAGTAAGAAAGGGTACAAACGTCTAGCAATAAGTATCTGTGTTTGAAGATTGGTAACAAGCAGTGGCACTATTCCATAGGCCACTGCATAAGGAACAGCAAGGGCAAGACCAAAACAACATATAACTGGTGCTGCTAATTCTGTAATTATAAATCTTAAATCCATTTCTCTTATTCCTTCATTATATGCTCTTTCAATCGCTAAACGTATTCTCCAATCAGGGCCCATCATAGTCAGAGCAGTTGCTATTTTTGTATATAGAACTCCCAATGCCCAATCTTGCCATATAAAAGGAACTGGATTTTGTTCTAAAGGTACCCGCAATGGAACAACAACAACCAATTCAAGAAGAAGACCAAATAATAATGGAATAACACCAACAAGCAAAACAGATGCAACTAAAGCTTTCATTCCTAAAATAACCCAGTGCTTCACTCTATCAAGGATGGCCCTACGACCACGCGGTAGCCATGAAAATGCTAATGCCAAACCTCGTACTGCAACCCAACATATATATGTTCCACAGGCAACTGTATATAATTCGTGTACTCTTCCAAATAAAGCAGTCATACTTTCATTTCCATCTGTAACATAATAAATAATTTGTTAACAATTATTATATACAAAACTTTTTTAGAAAATATCAGATATTTAGCCATTTTGTTCAAAAAGTATTAGACAGGAAAAATACATTCATTTAAATCCCAATGTTAGATATAACATATAAGTTCTAAAGTAGTATTCTTAGTATTTCTGAAAAACTTCTTATGAAACAAAGTACAGACCATCGCATTTCGCATAATATTTTCTCTTAACTCAAGTCAGATTCCTTTTTTCGGTTCTAAGATAATGAATGTTTCCATTGTGACGACTACACCTTAATTTCCTGTGGTGCTTAGAAAATCGGGATCGCCGTTTGCTAGTCCTGAAAGACTTCCAGACGGAATTACTTCTACTCTATTGTTAACAGCTTAGGTACGAATTTCACAGACATTCTACACTTTCAAACTCTTTTCTCAACATGGAATATACTGATTTAATGTTTATTCCTACCTTATTTATAAGTTCTTGTAACATAACAGTCGTACATAACCAAAGTTCGTACTTGGTCCATAACCTTGTCGTTTCGGTTTGTTGAAGGCCTACCGGAACAAAATGCGCTGTTTGATGTGTAATCATTCTTAAAGCGATTATATCACTTCTTAAATCTTGTAATATGCTGCTCAAGTCGGTTTTTTATTTTATAAAAAATAAAAACCCGAAGAACACTCACCACACTTCCACACTCACGGGCTGACTGTCGACGACTAATGGTCTGCGAAAGCTAAAGAGTTCACGCATGCGCATAAGTCTCTACGTTCCCCTACCGGAGAAATTCCGTACTTCGTTTATTTACGCGGGAGAAATTAAAATCCAATACTTTTTGAACAGATCTTGTACACATATTCGATGCTTTTTATATATTAAATAATGATTAAAAATAATAAATATAATAAATATAAATTTACCAGATCCAATTAATGCAGGTGGCAATACAGGCGGTGATGGTGCAGGTGCTCCAACCATCCATACTGCCATTACTCTTCGTCCTAACCAAGCTGGAAGAGTCATAGCAATTAAACCAGCTATAACGAGTGAAATGCAAACACAAAATAGAAGACCAATCAAGCGAGCAGGAAACCATAGAGGTCTAATATATGGTTGGAAACCCGTTGGATTTTCTCTTTGCATTAGTGCTTGATGAGCTGCTCCCAAATCTGGATGTTGTGGTTCCTCGTGAACAGCTGGACCTGGTTCCTCCGCTTGATCACTTAATAGATATGATTGAAGATCTAGCATCCATGCAACAACTCGACACCATCCTCTAATAAGAGCTTTTAACCATGTGCGTGTATGAGACTGTTCCAAGAGTGCAGGAAGAATGACTTGTAGTAAAAGTAATTCTAAAGATAGCTCATTTACCTAATTTTAAATATAGAATATATTATTTAAATAATACCGATACAATTAGATTAATGTAAATGATATATTTTTTATGATTGATTTTACCTGAGCTTCGCTTTGAACAATGACTGTATATGGCAAAAATCCTGGCCAAGCCCATCTCAATAACTTTATTGGTAACCACAGCATTAATAAAATAGCTGTACCAAAAATTATTGCAGATGCAACAAGTCTTCGTACGTGTCTCAAAATTGGAAGATGTATCATCTCTTGTATTGGAGAAAAGTCCGGATCATTTAAATTTCTCAAAAACCAAAGTACTCCGGGTCGTAAAACTTCTCGTAAAAGGAGTATAAATGATGCAAAATAATATATGTAAATCATTCCTAATAACCAGTGAAGAAACATAGAAGTGCCAGGAGCAAGGCTAAATGAAGTTTCTCTATCTCGTAGTGTTGCATCAAACATTGCTAATGAGCATATGTCCAACCACCAGCCACAAACTAATGGAAGCACACCAATTTCAATTACCGACAATAGAGAAACTTTTACTATGACATAACAGAGTCCTAGAATTCTTTGAGATTGTTGAAAACCTAATAAGGCTGCAAGAGTGTGAAAAACGACTAAACACACTCCAATGACGCAATAACCACACAATGTAGTTACTAATCCTTCAAAATGAGAAGCTGCAGCATGTTCTTGTAATTTTAATCCTGCTATAGCAAAATGTCCAATATGATAAGGACAGAAAGCAAATACCTGAAATTACATCAAATTTTAATTTAAGAAAATAACAAAACTATAATAACGATAAATATACTTAAGTTTTACATTGAACGAATATTTTGCAAATAATAGAGTATCAACAAAAACTTACCATAATAAATAATGTATTTAAAGATACAACCCAGAAGACATGTTCTAAAAATACGAGTGATCCATCCAATCCTAATAGACGTTCCCAAGTTAATTCTTCTGCTGGTCTATCCCAGTCCATGGGATTCCAATTGGCTTCTTCTGCTTCTCCTTCACCTTGAACTTGTACTTGACCTCTCCAACCATCAGCAACTGCAGGATTTTGATGTTCAGCACCCACATTCAATTCTTCTCTATGAGGAATTTGTGGTTCTGCATCTCTTCTTAAACCTTCTATTTCTTCCATTCTGGCATCATTTATTAGGTTGTTATCCCCTAATTCATGATATAAAGGATGTGCTATATTTGCTTCTATATTTACTAAATCTAAGAGAAATGATTTTTTAAAAACTTTTTCTCAAATTTATTTATTCATATACAAATTTTAAAACAATTAAATTACCTTCCTGATTTGGTTCACCCTCCTGAGGTACAAGTGGATCATCAACAAAAGGTGGTACATTATTATTATCTTGAGCTTCTTGTTGTTGGTTTACCTGTTGTTCTTGAATTTGTTGAACTGCTGCTGCAGGTGCTACTTGTGGTGGATTATCAATTGGAGGTAAATGAATATTATCTCTTTCTAACCAATCTGGGCCGCCAGCATGTAAGATTTGTTCTCGTAACCATACCAAGCCAATGAATGCAAATAATGTACAAGTTACTACAAAGCAACCATGAAACACATCTGTTGATATATTTTCTGCAGATAGCATATCCATTGGTAACGACATTATCTAAAATTAAAACGTACAATTTAATTGTATAATGATAATAATATTACTGTTCTTTTTTTTATATGAATTATTACAGGAAATATCTCTTACTCTAACTAGATCAAGAGGTCCACTGAATAGAGCTCTATATGTCCGACAAGCTGTTAACGGAACAACTCCAAGCCATGCTATAGCTACTAAGGTATAATGTAGCCAATATTTTACAGCAGTGACAATACTTGAAAATAAACCACCAATAACGTCTCTTAATGGTAAACGTCGTGGCATGTCTGGACTATATATAGGTGTAAATGAAAAACGGTATCCACAGAGTTCGCAATATTCTTTTCGAGAATATCGCATCCACTGTACTAGACATTCTTGATGAATCCATTTAATACTACCAGTGCAAATACATGGATGAAAAAGAGGTCTATCTGCAAAACCTTCTGACCGGCAAACCCGGCAGATATCTGTACCTAACATGTCCTCCGTCATGTTTGGTTTAGAAACTTAGATATTGTATAAATAAACCGGTATATGTTGTATAATAATACTGTAAAAAAACAAGGATTAATTAAAGCAATTTATGTGTGTGTCCGTGTGTGTGTGTGCGCGCGCGCGCGCGCGGATGTGTATCGCGCGCACGCGCACGCACACATACAAAATGGTAATAATAGAGAAAGAACGAAAGATAATTGTTTTTAAAATCAATAAAAATAAGAAATTACAAGGCTTTTATTTGTAATTAATAAAATAATTTCGATACATCATATTATAATATCAACGAATATATGATGAATGAAATATTTAATGTACACGTCAAGATCTAAATATTCATTTAAAAAAAAAAGATACAAAATTTATTGCAGAATTATCTACTACACGTATATCAAAAGCTAATGCTTGTCGTGAATATATACACGTTGAATATATGATGTATCTTATTATTATTTATATTATATCGTGTATTACTTACATATATGTAGATAAAAATACTAAAAATCCAAAAATATTATGCAAAATATTGGAAGAAATGTCTATACTGCTATATGTAGTTTTCTTTTCTTGTAAGCATGACTACAATCTTGATAACATCAAAGTCACTATATCACTGAAAACTTTCTCTACATTTATATACAAATTTTTATAATTTCCTTGAAAAAATCGAAATATAAAATAAGGTTGTATATCTTCTTTATATGAATCACAATATAAAATTATACGATATTATATGTATGATATGATTTTCGCATTTACAAGAAAAGTTGAAAAATTCGTTTGCGTTGTCAATGCACCGAACGATTCAATCGAGCACTAGATTTAATAATTACTGCAAATCAATCAACAAGAATGCATATACGCACTAGACACGTTCACATATACAGATTCTTCTCGAAGTTACTGTCGCTAGTGTTCCTTCAAAGTGATTTGTAATGTTATGGCCGATTACGATTATTTCTGTTATTATATTATCAAAATGTTAAATCGGAACTAACGATATAATTATTGGCTTATAAAATAAAGAAAATTGATATTTAGAAAAATAATTTTTATACGCACTTTAATAATAAGTAATAAAGTATTAATTGTGAATTAATCGAGAAAAAATAATACTATATCAATTATCGAAGTTAAAATAAAAGTATTAACATCATGTAACTATAGTTATTTTTGACATGCAAAGGAAGTGAAGAAAGTTTTCTGGTTCAAAGTTTAATGAATTTCATGATTATTTATAGTATGTCGTTTCTATGTATAACAATTTGGTTAAATGAATTTATAAATAAGTTAATCGAATGTCGAATACATAATTATATTATTAAATTTTATGATATAAATGAAAGTTAAAATGATTTATAAACATTTACATTGTATTATAAAAAAATATTTTACCAAATAATCAAGTGTATTTTATGTTGCAAGTAGTAAATTGTCTAATACTTTGATTTATTTAAATAAATAATTTATTGGAAGAATACATTATATTGCAAAGATGGATCTTCCACGTATTTTGATTATAAGCACGGTAGGTGGTAAAGCTACTGATATTGCCAACAGTAAGTAATATATATATATATATACACATATTATTAGTTTTCTCTAATTTTTCTTTATATAGCACAAGTTGATCTTTAATATTAATTTAATATAGAAATAGGAGGGAAAAATATATCAAATCAAGAAGATATTGTATATTATCTTTGGGATATCAACAATAAATATTACACATCGCAGGTATTATTATGTGCAACAGAAAATCCATGTATCAACATACCAACAGAAGGAGTTGAAGCATTACTTATACATCATGATCCATTAGCTGTAAGATTTTAAGTTTTCATGGAGCCTTATAGGATCAATAAAATTATCAAAATGACCTGATTTTCTTAGGATAATGCAGAAAGAAATTTAGATCAATGGTCATCCTTAATTTCTTCCCTTTCTAAAGCTGATGTATTATTACTAACATGTAATATAATATCTAATATGGATATTAAAGACAAAGGTGAGAGTATATAAAATTATTTTTAAATTCACTGATATATTTTAATTTTTATCTTTGTAATGCATTACAGTAATTGCATGGTGTATAAATAAAAAATTTGAATTAGTTGAACTGCAACAAAATTCTATAGAAAAATTAGAATGTGATTCAGAACATAATACATATGGAATTGAAAGAATAATTGAAGCTTTACATGCACATACATGGCCAAATATTGTATTAAAAGGTACAATAATTATATTATATATATAATATATTTAAAATTGATTAGAATTTAATAATGTCTATGTACTTTTTATAGGAAAACCTTCTAATGTTGAAGAAACAGAACCAGATATAAGTCAAGTAGAAAAAAAATTAGAAAATATTCAATTAACACGTAATCCATCTGAACATCTTGATATAGAAAGTGTTCTTGGTAATATCTATATATTACTAAACTTTACAGTTATAGTATAATTAAACTAGAATATTTATTTAATGCTGTACAGATGGTCTTATGGGAGGTGAAGATGCAGATTTTGGTGAATTATTTAGTCAATTAATGGCTATGAAAGAACATGCAGCTTCTTTGCCTACAAATGAAAGACGTATAGCAGCAGAACAATTAGTCACTGCTTTTTGGAAGGCAATGGGTGGAGATCCATCAGAAATAGACGACTGAATTATTTATTACAATTTATGTGAATTAAGTAATATAATCAATATATGCATTTTAAAAATCTAAGAAAGTAATTGATGTAATATCGTAAAGAGTATTTCATAATATACAATTTTCTATTTATCAAGTCAATTATTGATGTTTTTATTTCGTCTATTTTGTGTTAAAAATATAATCAGAAAAGTAATGTTTTTCTTATAGTGCAAAAAATTTTATAATAGCATTCTTAAAATTTGATCTAAATACTGATTTTTTATAATGCTGTATTATGTAATTAATTGTAGCAAAAAAAAATATATTTGGTAAACATAATATCTATTTGGATATGTGAAAATATAATACTCATTAAATATTAAATTTTAATTTGTATAATTGCATATTTTTTGCAATTAAAATTAAATAAAAACATTCTTGCTTTTTTTTAAAGTTACATTGTTAATATTATTATAAAATATTAATATAAAATAAATTGTATATTAATAAAATTATGATTAAAACATACTATCAAACAATGCATTCATGTATTTTCAGCAGAACTATTCTGATTGTTTACAAAATGCATTTTTCAAAAGATATAAAGCTTTTAATTTATTTGCAATAGAATCCAATTCACAATGTATGTTTGCTATTTTTGTAGCAAGGTACACTGATTCTTGGAAACGTTTTTGAGCAGTTCTTAAATTTTGTGGAACTAGTACACCAAACCATTTTATAGGATTTTGAATATCTTCTCCAAATTCATTTTCTTCCTTTAGACTAATGTCAAAAGAAGATATTGTGTCCTCAGATTCTTTTATAAACTTAGATTCCAATTTAAATAAAGATGATATATTCTCCTTATTAACAGGTATTTGTAGGATACTAACATTCTCTTTACCCGAGATATATCTTGCTTTAGCCAATTCTATATATCCTGAACGAAGTAGCAATTCCATTTGAACATTTGTAGAAATCTTTTCTTCAATTAGTTCCAAGTTACGTAAAAAAAGTTTATCAATAGCATTGCATATGTCATCTATATTTTTCTGCATTTTGTTGAATATATATATATATATATATGTATGTATGTATCAATTATCTATAAATGTTTATTCTTTCTCTTAATCTTTATAATCTTTAAATATGTTTTATGTATATATGTATAATTAATGCAATATCTTCAATAATGTTAATTAAATGGAAAATATATAACATGTTAAGATTTTCGATAAATAGATAAATTTTACCTGAAATATAAGATATAATATAAATATCATATAATTGTTAATAAAACATAATTGTATAAAAGCGTATACATGTAAATACGGAACAAAATAAATATTGTTGCTTTTTTTAATGAAATAATTACACAAATGTTGGAAAATGCTCGATAATGATATAAACACACACACACACACACACACACATCATATATAACGATAAAAATAAACACTTGAATACATACCAAGAAATGTGACAATAACATATGCGACAAACTAACAATACTTTTGCAAATAATACTTCATAAATAATTTTATCACGTGCAAAAATAGGCGAGTTTTAATGTCATGTTATTATACTTTACACATTCATAACCAATAAGCTTCTAATATTTCCGTGGTGCAATAAATGCTTTTGTTTCTAAAAATTTCATGAAAATTATAATATAAAATGTTATAAAATTTAAACAATAACAAAAAAAAACTAATGAAATATGAATATTATTATAAACTTTTCAATTCGACAATAATTTGTCTTTTCATATATTTTATTTAGTGTTCGCCATAATACTGTAATCAACGGTGTGTTGTGTATGGAAAGTAGTGGGAAGTATAAATTGACAATTTAGTTTGTATTTTTATGATGGCTGTTAAAGAAAAATCTGGAGAATCTAATGATGATATAGAATGGAATGTAGAAAATGAAATTAATCTTTTTTTTGCTATGAATGGTCATAAACCAGTTGGTAAGCATAAATAAAGTGAAAATGAATAGAGGTTATATTTTGTTTACAAGTTGTTTTATAATTGTTATTCTGTGATTTGAACTTACATATGAATTTTTTTTATTAAATTTTTGTTACTTTTTTATATTTTTCTTTAGGTATTAATAAATACTTCCACATGGTGTGTATATGGGAAAAGTTTCGTGCCGCGATTCACAAAGATGTGTCATTGAAAGCAATTTGGGATCATTTAGAATCAATGTATGACCTTATGGCTCTAGTAAGTTATGGTACATAAATAAATAATTTAAAAACAATACATATAATATAATTATGCAAATATTATATCAAAATATTTAAAACTAACTTAAAGGGATTTATTTTTCAACAAATTTCCATTGATACAAATAGGATGATATGGAAGATTTGCCTTTCCCAAGCCATGAAATGGATTTTTCCCTTCCTGAATCAGAATATTTAGGGTCATTGAAATTAAGAAAAAAAGAAGAACCAGAAAGCAAATTAAAAGAACAAAGAGATAAATATAAAGAAATAAAAAAAGAAAAAGATATAAGGGAATCATTTAAAAAAGAAAGTATGTTACGTGATATCAAAGGGACCAAAGATCTTGAAAAAAAGAAAGAAGATATAAAAAAATATGTTAAGGAAATAGATTTAAAAAAAGATAAACTAAGAGATATGAAAGATTCAAGAAAAGAACATAAACTTTCTAAAAGCAGGTCTAAAGGGAAGGATGAGTTAGAAGAAATTGGTATGTTTTAACTTGTAAAATACTTTGAATTGTTTAATAATATTTTGTTTGATTTTGTAAATTTTATCATATATGCATTAATATTTTTTATTTTAAGCTTCAAATGGAAAAAAAGAACGTAAAGATTCTGACTCCAGCCGTGAAAGTTTGAAAAGAGGCCCAAAGAGACCAACTAGACAAAGTATGGATAGTTCATCTAAAGCTTCCCCTAGTCCACGTGATACACCACCATTGAAACGTCGAAGAATATAACAATACATGTTTTTATAAGATCACTTAAATATAGGATAAAAGATGCTCCTTCTTAATCTTCAGGTTAAAACACATGTTTTAATTGTAACTATACTTGAATAATTTTTTATAAACATTGCCTAAATTGTCATTTAATTTCTTTAGAAATTAAGATTTTTTATATTTGTTAGTTTGTAAAAATAGACTACTTTCATTTTTCTTTATAATTTGAATGTACTTATACTTGTAAGAAAGTTTTGATTTGTGTACTGTAAATACATTATTATCTTGTTTGTAAAGCAGTTGACTATTTCTATATTACCAAATATATAAATCTGCTTCCTAAAAAAATTGCTTTCTTAAGTTAATACTTCTGATTAAAATAATATCATACAATTTGATACCAATATAAAATGAAACATGTTACAGACATTTTCATATTATTATATCTTTTTAGATTATACGACTTATTAACCTTATACGCTAAAAATTAAAGTATATAGAATAAGAAATGAAAATAAAAAGTCTTTATATCAGGCGATTACCAGACAAGTTTTATTATAGAAGCCATAGTTATGAATGTTGTTGAACATACAATTTGACTGATCCGAGTCATTGTATTTTTTTCCAGCAGTGATTATGATTGATTTCTTCCAGTGACAGTTGGATTAATAATCCACTTCAAAAGGAGAATTGGAATGATGAGATATAATAAATGGTAATCCTCTTAATATTTTTAAAAGATAAAATGCCTTATCGTAGTCTTCTTGCTTCTCTCTCAGATTCTAGCAAGGTTAGGAGGTCGCCTTCACGTACCGGTCCTTTTACATTTCTGATAATTTGTCGGTTTTGTTCTCCAAGGAATTCTACCTTTACTTGTGTACATTGTCCTTGTGAACCAGTACGGCCCAATACTTTGATAACACGTGCCAATACTACAGGTTTATCCATGTTTCTTTCACGTGGTTTCGACGGATCTACGTGAAGACGCTTTACGAAAGAGGAAGAAACGTTTCTGCTTTTCGATTAAATAGTTAAGATGGAAGTTTCCGTTTAACATCTAAAGTTTCGTTCTTATGAAGCGATTGTAACCAATGATAATACACGGAAGTTATAAAGAATTTTGATTGGTTAATACCTTAGCGGCCATTTTTTATTTCATTTAAGTGAAATACATTTATCTAATAAATATTATTTAAATTCTAAAATATTCTAAAATATTATTTAAATTCTATTTAAAATTAAATTCTATAAAAAATAATTAATTTTAAATTATATTTATAAAATTTAGTTTCATTAATGTATTTAATTCTAGATTGGAATATATCTACATTTGTGTAATTTTTCCTTTGTCATAACAACATAATTTTTTTCTGTTTCATCTATATTTCAATTACCTTATATTTGGAGTTACTTTTTTTTTTTTTAGAAATGAATAACTTCTCAAGAAGATTAAATTTACAAGAACAACTATTATTCAGATCTATTATTTGAACATTACATACAACAAATTTAGATTCATATAATAAGAATTAATTTTTTATATTTATACATATATAATTAAACGTATATGAAAGTACGAATATAATGACTATTATTCATGTGACTTATTGTCAAGTATTAGTATAACATTTCTTTTTTTTTTGCAAAAATAAGTTTAAAATGACTTACTTCCATGAATATATGGCTTTTAATTCTGTATAAGTTATTACTTTCACTAATCTGTAATAATACCTATGAAAATGTTTCACTTAATTTGAAAATAATATATGTATTATACTTGTTATGTGTATTATAATAAGAGAACAATTTTTTTAGAAAGAAGCAATTTATACACAATATATTCTTTCTTATAGACATTGCACTATTATTCTGCATTTTAAATATCAATAATGATATACTCTAATTTCTTATACTAATTTAAAGTTTGGTTGTATATCTTTTATTACTCTGGTGAACCATGAAACGTTAAAAGAATAAAATTCAATTGTATAACATAAAAAAAAAATTTATACATTGGATATAACTACATTTGCTACTTTGCATTCTGCACACATAAAAAGAATATAAAAAATTATAATCTGATCATATAGTTATAAATATTTAGGCAATAATTATCTTTTTTCAAGTATTTCGATGTATAATAAACGCATTATTTATTTCAATGAAGTCAGCATTTAAAGAAATGTTGCGAAAATGGTTTTAAGTCATATCTGACATAAATTACATCTTATAGTACATTTATTGTACTGCAAATACTTGTACTTATTTGCCATGGATGCATGTCTTTTTATATCAAGAGTGGACCCCGAAGCATAAAAACTAAGTTTCAATTATTAAAATTCTCAATTTTACAATGTAATTACTTAGTTAACTACACGTGTTTCAAACAGTATGAATAACTCTTCAAAATCAGTCTAACGTTCACCTTTATTTTTATCTCCTGTACTTTCAACAATGCTAGAAGCTGATAAGGCTCCTGAAGAAAAATATAGTGATTCGCAGTACTTCTTTCATACAGGGATTGTTTTTCACATTATTTAATACTCGAATAGTGTTTCTTGTTCGTGCCTTCATTCTGTTATTTCCCAACAAAATTTCCAATCTCTAGTATGGAAATATAATTTGTTGGGTAACAAATAGTTGACACTAATATATAACACTGAATGAAATAGTCAATCAACTAATTATATCCACCATAATTTTTACTGCCATAAGTTAGTAGAAAGAGTTTGTCCAGGTAATGCAGTATTATTTGATTTTCCTGCAGTAGCTGAGAAATTCATTCCACTTAAAGACATCTGTGACATTTGTTGCGGCAACTATAACATTATATTATTAAATAATTTTAGGGAGTTTGTTATTATAATATAGATTATTTATAATTTTTATATACTTGAGTAACAAAAGCTGCAGTAGATTGCTGTTGTTGACTTGCTAAATTAAAAAATGGATTACTTCCAGGCGCTGGTTGAATATTTTGCGTCAACATTCCGCTCCATCCATTATTAGTTTGTCCTAATTGCATCATCTATGACAAAGTATATATTAATTATACTGTACATAAAAAAACAGAGTATAATTTATAACGTCTTTATACCATTTGAGACTGCATTGCAACACCAGTGTTTGGTACACCATTCATTTGATTTATTTGACTCATATGTAAACAACTTCCTAAAGGATTAGTTACTACTGCTCCTACAGACGTAGGATTTTGAGTAATTTGATTTTGATTAATTGGTACTTGATTTGTAACAGTCATTTGAGTTGGCATGTGGTTTAATTGATTGAAGGAACTTTGTGGATTTTGAAAACTGCTTTGTTGACCAAAAGCAACTACACCGGTTACTGGTTGCTTGTATTGTAAAGATTGTTGATTGTACATACTACCTAGAATGAAATATTAAATAATCGTATATGATTTCTAATGTAAAAAATATTATATATATTTATAAAAGTTCAAAAGATCTATATAGTACCAGAAACTCTAAAAATTTGTTGTTGTTGAGGGTTTGGTGTACCATATAAAGCTAAAATACTGTCTTTAGTCATTTTACTTTTCTCTTGAGATAATGGAACTGGCTGATCAAAGAAATTTTCTTCCTCATTTTTACTTGTTGTTGCTTCATTTGTAGTATTACCATCAGTTGTGGGTGCTGATGTTGGTGGTGCAGATAAAAATGAGGAAAAGATATCATCTCCAGATCCATTTGCATTTGGTTGATTGGTAGTTGGAGCATCTGATGATAAAGATTTTCAAAAAAATTGTATATGTTATATCAAATAGAATAACTTACCAAGGCCTAATAGATCTAATGTTGCAGAGTTACTTGTTCTTCCTAATTTAGGACTGACAGAACTTAATGGTTTTGGCAGCTGTGGCACTACTTCTGGTTTTTTTACAGGTGGTAGAACAGCCTGATTAGTGCTAGATTTTGATCCTTCTTTTTTTCGTCTACGTTGCTTTTCGGCTTCTTCTTCAAGTTCCTTATCCCAGTTTACCTATTTGTGATATTAAAAAATAAAAAAAGGAACAAAAAAGTATTTTGTATTTTTTTAGTTCTATATATACTGGTAGATAAATGTCTATTTTTTATTATATATATTTAAATAAAAAAATATATCTCTTTATTTTTTTGTTTCAATATATCTATTCATCATATATTATTTTACCTTTGGCAAAGTAAATGGTACCCATTCTCTTGCAATATACTTTTTATGTTCATATTTCGCGCGTATAAAACTTTCTAAACTACAATCAGTTTGAGGTCTTCGGAAACTATCTGGAAGATTAGCTTCATAGACTGCACGTGCTCGCGAATTTCCCATTTGTTGTAGACTCTGTTAAAATAGAAATAACAAATTAGAAACAATAAGTTTCAATACTTCAAACATTATGACAAATGAAAATAAATTTTACATTTTATTTTATTATTATTTACTAATTTACTATATTTAATATTATTTAAGAGAATTTACTTATTATATAATGATTTTAAATATTCTTCAAGCATTAATATCAATTGAGCAAAAATAAAATAATTTTTCTCATTGAAGATATTTTGTATTTGATGATGATATATACACAGATTGCGGTGACATCTAGTAAAATATTTCTCAAATTGCGAAAAATCAAGTCATACTTAATCGATAAAATTGTTATAAAAAAAAATTTTTTGTCCTATACAATAGAGCTATCAGAAATTAAATACAATATATATTTTTTAAATGTATTTTATATATTGTCTTTCTGCTTAAGAAAATTTCTAAATAAATTTTCAGATTTATTATAAAAATTGATTGCATATTTAATATTGTAATAATTTCATCTTTTTTTTAAATATATAAAGAGATGAATTTAACAAAAATATATGTAATTATGTCTTTGTTAATATGTTTCATGAAAAGAATTAGTATTATTCAAAAAAAAGTATATGTTTTAAGGAGTATATATATATATGTCATTATAAAATTTAAAAATAAATTTAAAAAAATAGATATAAAAATCATATACAAATTATTTACAATAAATAATTTTATAAAAAATTTATATAAAAAACATTAATCATAAGCATACCACAACTTGCTCAGGTGTCCATGTGTCCAAATTAACAGATTTAACTTTGCTTATATGAACCCCGAGATTTCTATGTATCCCAGCACAACGAATACATAAGAATATACCTAAATTCCAACTAGCCCATCTTGGCCCTGGAAAAATATAAATAACGAAGCATATTTTATTATAATTTAGTACAAAGACATAATAATTTTAGAAATCCTTAATATATTTTGATTAATTAGAAAAAAAAAGAATCACAAAGTATACAAAGAAAAAAATAAAAATGTTCTTTATGTAAAAGAAGCAAGAAAAATATGTGTGTGTATGTGTCTAAATTGACAATTCTATCATCATACGTAATTTTGACAGGCGTCAAAATGAGGAGGGACATTAAAAAAAAAAAAAAAAAAAAAAAAAAAGATAAAAAAGAGCTATACAAATTGCACTATAATCGTAAGAAGAATTTATAAAAATTTTTTGATTTTTGTTTCTAGAGAGTACGACGTGACGTTAACGCGTTATTACTGTCATTCGGTTTATAGCGAAGAAATTAAAAATCCATAATTCGTCTTGGAAAAGTGAACGCGGAATTAGGTCGAAGGAAACTAATGAAATCGATGAATTCTATTATAGAAATGTCGTTAGAATTATAAATGTTTTTTCATTTTCAAAATGATAAAGAATCTTAAAGAAAAATGATTTTCGTATCGTTCACTCGCGAATGGATATCCTTTGGAAATTCTTGACGACAAACGAACCTTTCGCATCGCAGTCAACACAGTACTTGTTGTCTTCATCTCTTAACATTTGATTTAAGAGGTTTTGACATTTGTCTTGGATTTGCTTGGCACGTTCTTTCTCAAGGCGGGACGTCATTCTTGCGGCGGATCCACGTAATGACTCTCACCGTACACGACTCCAAAACAATGTTTTTTCTTTCGCGACGCGGACATACACGAGCGAACAGTCCAGCGGTATAGTATGGTGCAATGGCCCAGTGGACGCCCCCAGTCGTCCTTATTGTCAATCAGGAAAACGTCATGAATCTTGGAAGGATTTCATTGGTCCTTTTAAGGAGCATAATCAAATGATGCAATAGATAGTGCTACGAATAGAAAAATTTATTTAATCAATCTCAATAGCTTGTGTTTTTTATTATATATTAGTATTTTTAATTAATCGAGTTTGTTACATCTTCCCTCTTCAGCGCCATTATACTTTAGGTTAGCACTACGTGGCGCTTTAAGCTGATTGGTCGATTCAAGAAGCACAAGCCAATTATATGTTTCGTGTTTATCAGGCGCGGGATGTGTAACATTTTTAAAAGTTCAATCATATATATGTATGTAATTTATTCGATGTTATATTTGATTTAATATTTTTATGTTATTTTAAATTATATTCAAAAATTGTTATTTAATTTCTATATAATTGTAGATATTACATGGAGATTATATAGAGATTATATATATATATATATATATATATATATATATATGTAAATGTGTGCGTGTGTGTGTATATATATATATATATATATATACACATATATATAAAATAACAAATTTCGATAATCTTCGATTTTTTAAGTGTTTTCTTTTTTGATTTTCTTCTTCATTACATTCTGTAATTTTATACTTACACGTATACTGTTATTCATCATATAAGGTATCTCTTGCACGATCTTATAAACGACGGTAAGTAATTGGAAGTGTATGCGCTCTGACAATGTTGTTTCAAAGAAATTTATCAAATATGTGATGATCTTGATGTGATTATTTGTCCATGTACCGGGTGAAGTAAAGAATGTTTATTATTAGATCTTGCATTTTAAATTATTTATTATGAAATCGCTCTTCAGTAACGTTAACGGTGATAAAAAAATAAAAAAAAAAAAATAAAATAAACGTCATTATTCCATTTCTTATTATTCTTAAATTAAAAAATAAATATCGAATATTTAGTAATTACGTTGTGCAAGTTTTCTGATCATCGAAAGATGATAATAGTTAGAGATAGGTCAAGGCCGTTGTAACATGTAGTTCATAAGTATCGCGTGCCACTTATAATTGTAATTGCTTCGAAAAGAATCATTATTTTTACGTCGTGACGATTTACGATCAACAGCTGTTGCTTCCCTTGACATTTTTATCTTTATATTTTCATAACATTATCCTTCGACTTGGTAGTAGTCCTGTTATGGATTATAAGACCTCTTGTTATTGGCCATTGAAAGCTTTATCGTTTTGCTATGTTATGTGATTCCCAATACGTATGTCATATGTGACTTAAGATCTGTATCGTTTCCAAAGTGCTTCATCGTTTCGACCCTTCAACGCTTGTCCATATTATTTATCTAACCCCGTTCGACGAAGACAAAGTTGTCCTCGAGGTAGGCTGAGGAACGTGGTATTCTCGAAACTGTTTTGCTGGAAAAGGTTATAGAATGAAAGAAGGAAGCCTCAGCGTATTCAAGCTGTCGAGCAATAGGTAGTTCTAGTTTTATAGTAGTAGTCATCGCGTCGTCGTAAGGGAGAGATCGTACCAGAAAGAATTTATATGTAGGAGTTCGAACATTTTTTTTCAAAGTTGACTTACCACCTATTTCATTTATCGGTACGATCGCATTGTTTAGAAATACTTAGAAACTCGAATGATAATAAAAAACGTTGAATATGCATAGAATTAGTAATGGTGATGTTACATTTTTCCCAATAACGAGTGTAGAAGTTCAATCAAGAGAACAGGAAGAAAGGAAAGAGAATCATTTCGTAAAGGTAACGTTGATCAATAGCACGTTACTTCGATTCAAACTCATATTGAACGAGATTCAATTTTCATTTTTGTTATTGAAACTTAATCTCTTGCACGCTATATCTCATCGATGTATTTCTTCGATTACATTTAATTTCGTAACTGTATGGGAAAATTAAATTTATATAGTAAATGTATTCCCGAAGATTTTTTTTTCCAGGACGTTGCTTCGACCTGAAAAATGGCTGCCATCCATCCGTTCCAGAAAAGAGAGTTTAATTCGAATGCACTGGATCCTGGACACGTTTCATTATCCTCTGCACTTCAGTACTGTAAAATTATTGTCGTAAAAACAAAAATGAAAAAATATCAGCTAAGATCTTCATTTTGTTTTCGTTGTTATTTTTAAAAAAGATATACAGGCACTTTCACGGTCGTTCAAACTTCTACAGTCCTTTAAGTTAGTAATGTTACGCGCTAACGATGAAAGGAATACGATCGGACGAAAGAAAAGAATGTTTTTTTTGCTCGTAAATCATTTTAACTGTTCGTTGTACATATCTAGAGATAGTCTATGCGATATCCGCAATGTTCCTTATCGTCCTAGCATTTTCATTAATCTCGATGATGACCGACGATAGACACGAATACATTTGAAGGATAGCATGATTGAGGATTTGCTTCCGGCTTTAAGTAGTCCTTATTTGTATTGAAGGTTCAGAATTTTGTTTTATTTGGATATTTATTAAGATGATCATAGGATTCGTAGATATCATCGTTAATAGAATGTATAATAGATGTACGTACACTCTACGTATATTTTATTAGTTATAAATTGATTTTTACATCTATGCTTTACATCTTCATATTTTATTCTTTACATCCAATTTATAATTAGATAGATTTAATTAATATGATTTGTTATGCGTGGTAAAAAATTCTTATATAACATACGTAGAATAGATGTAATCGTTCTGTATGGGGATTTCTGGATCAATAGAAGAGAAAGCGCGTTTGGAGTTCAGTTAGTTTTCCGAATGCTTTAGTAACTTCAACTCTAGTGTAGTAGCGTGTTAGAAACTACGCATTTATTATAAGAACGCTTTGCTTTTACCAATTTTTTTTTTTCTGGTACTACCATCGAAATGTTTCACTGTACAGGAGGATGTTTATTAAATTGTTATCTTATTATATTAATTTTGTCTTTTCAGAATACATCTCGTAGAAGAGAGCTCGGTTGGATCACGAAGAATGGTAGGATTGACTCGTGACATAGAACCTTTTCTACAAGCATCAAGATTCTTCGGATGTGGACCACACGTTATAACCGAGGAAGATATTTTAATTACGAAACGTGGCATGATATACACGCTTTTATGGATGTCCATATATCTGAGTACCTGTATCATTGGCCTCTATTTAATAATCGTCGATACTGAACTCGAGTACAAGAGCTTCTTGTTGACCTTTGCAAGAACAAGTCTATCTTATATTTGTCTCTTTACCGATGCTATTCTCTCGATTACCTGGAACTGGAAGATTCATGCTGCCTTCGCCCAATTACGAAACTTCGATCGCACCACGAGATTTAACGAACGTCCAATTAAAAACAATAAGATTCGTCGCATGTGCCAAGCTTTAGTCTTAATTACTTTCTTGGTTTGGTTTGCCGTTGGATATACGAGCTACTGGTAAGATACTGGGGAGACTTCCCCCTTTTTACGATATTTTTACGTTCTGTGACGTTTCATGACTTCGGAATTATAACAACATTATATTCTTATTTATTTATATATTTTTTCTTTATTTCTTTTTCTGTTTTTATTCACCATTCTACGAAGTTAATTACATTTCATCGCTTCTTATTTTAACGCGTAAGTACCACGGACATTGGATATGTGTTTTATGATTTCTAGGTGATATGGTCATATGATATAAAACAGAAATATCAATAAATACTGAAATATAAATTCACAGTGTGTATTTCTTGACAGTTCTAACGTGAATTATAATAATTTGCTATTTATCTTTTCTCATTGCTTCAATCAATGTTTTTATACTCGCATTGAATTGAATCAGATAGACGTTTTAACTTTTAATCTTACAACGTAATCTTTCGTTCCTGATTCAAGCGTATTTTCTGCATTTCTTCTTTTCTCTCTCTCTCTCTCTCTCTCTCTCTCTCTCTCTTTCAAATTATTGTGAGTATGTGCGCGTGGGTGTACGTGTATGTATGTGCACAGTTGCGAAGAATCTGCGCCGATGTTCAATGGGATCACTTATGGGATGGTGAACGCTGCGATATCGATGCAGCTATTGAAATTTGTCGGATTGTCCTTTCTCCTCTATCAAAGATTTCGAAGGCTTTGTGAGATATTGTTACTTTCCGAAGGTGAGTTCATTCCTTGACGTGCTATTCTGATCTTTTATCGAGGACATTTTCCATTCGTTTATTTGTGTCTTTTATTTATCACATGTTACGATCGATTCGAAACATAGAACGAAAAAACGAGATCGTTTCTTGTCTTCTCTATTTTCTTCTTTTATCTTTCTTCCTTTTTCTTCTTTTTCTTCGTTTCTATATTTTTTCTTCGCTTATGAATCTTCATTTTCTTTATCGTAAACGCTTGCACACACATACAGACCATTCGGTTTTCTCTTAGAACGGTAACCACTGGTGTGGTATCGTTTCGTCACATATCTCAAAGAAAGCTACCAAGCTCGTTTCTAGGTTGACAAGTAATCGATTGAACCCTTTAATGTCCCTCTACGCACGTAACATTGATATATATCAAGCATTGTGAACGACGAATTAATGTATAAGACCAGTTTTATTAACGATCTAAGTTTTACTCTTTTGTTATATTTGCGTAATGTTTTTTCAAGCTTCCCCGACTCTACAAGATAATATGTATGTATTAAAGTACTTCACTTTGAATTTTAATTATGGCTCATTTTCGTTATTATTCCGTGAAACGATTAATTTCAATGAACAATTATTATGAAGCCACTTTATTACAGTATCGTTAAAATGAAATTAAGTGTTAAACGAAATATCGTTCGGTTTGTATGTTATTCCACAAATTTATTGTAAAAATATTTCTTTAATTATAATATATACCAAGATATATATTATTTTGATAATACAACGTATATTAACATCAAATATATCTTACTTATTTTTCACACATATTTTATTAAATTTTTACCTTTACGCGGGATCACGTGTGTATCAAATTTATTCTATCCTATTTCCATAACTGAAAATATGAATTTCTCTTGTATATGCATGAATCCAATGGGTTTCAATATAAAAGTAAATTTATTGATAACGATTGAAAAGAGAATACTTTTATTATAAGAGAATATATTTGAATTTAATTCCCTTTCTACTTTTGCACCTCGTCAGTGTTTTGTGTTAACGTTTATTATTTATTATTGCAGATGGAAAGATCATGGTCCTGGAACGATCGAGAGTGAATTTTCGTTTGGAAGAAATATGGTGGTTACATTGTTGCTTGTCGAATGCGACTCAAATCATAAATTCGGTTTATGCGGCTCCACTTTTCTTTTGGATCATCAGTATGTCTTTTAACACTCTTTCGAGACTCTATACGATCAATGGAGGTGACGAATTACCGACTCTTTTGCTGGTACGAGAATCCTTGTTGATTTCTGCTTGCGTCGGAAATCTTTTTTTGATCATAGCTATTTGTCATGCTACGGCATCTCAGGTGAGATCGGTAAAGTTAAAAAAGAATGTTTCATTTCCGTACAAATAATGTTGCATCGTATTGATATTTCCAGGCAAACGACGTCGGAAAAATTGCCTTTTCACCACTTTCCTCAGTCATCGGAAAACGAAATTTCACCCAGGTGAGATCTATCGGAAAAATGTCTCTCTTTTAATTTCTTTTTTCAAACATTTTCTTGTTTGCGTTCTGTTTCAATTTAAAAGTTCTCACGATTTTCGTGGAAATCGAAGATCTTTCAAGTTCGAATATCAAGACTACTCTCGTCCTACGTATTATTCGTTTGCCTCTAGATTATCGTTGTTCTTCGACAGTTAATTACAGTGTAATAATTAGACCGAAGGATTACTTTTATCAAAGCATTGCTTCACGATCTTTCTGTTTTTGTAGTCCTTTTTTTTTATCTTTCTCTTCCTCTCTCTCTCTCTCTCTCTCTCTCTCTCTCTCTCTCTCTCTCTCTCTGTCTGTCTGTCTGTCTTTCTTTCTCTTTTTCTCTTTGCAACTTTATCGATCTGCTTCTTGTAATTACAGGATAACATCGAGGCTGCGGCATATTTTCAGCTAAGGAAAGTCTATTTTTTCGCTGCCGCTGGCTTGATTCGCATCGATCTGTCTCTTCTTCTTTCCGTAAGACGATACGAAGCTGAGAAAGTTAATATAACTCAGCTTTTTTTTTTTCTTTTTTTTCCTTAAAACACACTTACATAATATCAAATTGTTTTTTCATCAATGATCAATAAATATATCATCTTTACTTTTACAGATAGCTTCGGGAATAATGACATATCTGGTGATTCTACATGCCAATAACGTGTGATCTCCTATATCGAAGATGAACTTCCACGTTGATTTCCACTCTACGATTAATTTCTACGTGACAGAACGTTTTTTTGTCATTCTATCGATGCAACCAGTATTATTCGAAAGAAAGAACCTCGAGTAGCTGGAAAAAACGAAGTGATCGGATTAAATGAATCGATTAGTTTGATGCAATTTTCATTCATTTCTAAGCTTCGTTTCACCGTATCGTATATACACACAAACACACACACATATGTATATATACATATATCACATATACATATCATGTGAAAGCAATGTTTTGTTAAAGAAAAACTACGAAGAGGATTTTAAAGGATCAGTTAATAAAACAATTTCGTCGTTATTAAAACTATTGTTAGTTATTGTAACAAACACGACTAGCGTTCGATAGAAGTGTGAATTTCTAAGGAACGCAGTCAAGAAGAGGAAGATAAAAGGAACAAGGAGAAGAACTATGGATAGGGTTGACGAAGTATAGAAATGATGTTAAAGTTGACGTAGTTTCAATTGGCTTTTGCTATCAAATGATATGTCTCTGTCGATGACAGAAGCAACGATATCGACGTAATGAGTTACCTATGTGAGAATTTTGCTCGCGCTCTCTACTCTCTCTCTCTCTCTCTTTCTTTCTATTTTCATTTTTACCTTTTTTTCTTTTACAGTAGAAATTGTCGTACTGGAAAATTCACAACGTAATTACTCTCGATTTCTCTTTGTTTGTTGAACGTGATTTCAAATTAAACTTATCGATCGAAGAAGGAATTAAACTAAATTCAATATTATGATTACGGGATTATGAAAAAAAAATCATTTCATTCTGTTTCGCGATAAATGCATTTGTTTTTTTATTTCTTTTTTTTTTTTACTGCATGGCAATCGGATGATTTTTTTATTAATTGGAATTTTATCAAACTACTCGTATCACGAATAAATAAATTATTGGATCGTAAAGCTATTAAGTTTCATATTGCTTAAGTGATGATATTGACTACTGATTGATGTGTGCTGATGTTATTATATTATAAATATCGTGTCTCGTTGCGGTGTAATATATATCGTACGATTGGACGCAGAACAATTGATTATTTTGAATTATAGAGCAGTTTGATTATAATATAGACATGCGATTATTATTTTAATATAAAATTAGTGATACGTTTATTTGATAGTAAATGTCTATGGAGTTTACAACGAGATACGACATATATATTAAAAATATCATGATTGTATATACCTATAGTTACATGGCTATTGAATTTAAAAGAATCATATATCGCAATAACATTTATATCAATAATTTTTTGATTGCACGCTAATTTATTGAACAGATATTTGATGAACCATGTCGTAAATATTTTTGTAACAAATAATGATCGTTTAAACAGAGATGTGACTATCAATTCGTATTCGATTTTACTCTACTTTATGATTATCGTTCAAAGTTGAGCAATGTAATGTCCAAAGATATGAGAAAATCAAATATTCCAATATATTTGCCAAAAAGGAGATTTTTTAGTTTATTTTTACATGGAAGATCAAGAACGTAAACAAAAGTAATGTGTCGATAAAAATAAATATCACAAAACTTCACATAATTAATAAGCGCAAGTAAGTATATTACGTATAATGTATAAAAGAACAACGCGTATGCAATAAGGATTTATGAAAAATGTACAAATTTTCTACGAATATGTACAAATATTGGATTAGCCAATAAGTATCTAATGTTAGAATTTTCAATAGCAGAAAATACTACTGTTGTTTATTTAGATATAAAATAGCGGAGTTGGCTTTATTAACATTACTTATTGGCTAATCCAATGTATATCGATCGAAAAACAATTCATAAATAATTCGAGCTAATAAATAATGTCAGTATTTTGTGTACAAAATACTAGTGTTGTTTATTTAGAGATATGCAATTCTGAAAATGGTTTTATTAACATTATCTATTTATTGTTTAATCCAATATATTTCGATTGGAGAACTATTCGTAAATAATCTCAAAAAGAAGATAGATACGAAAGCTCTTGGTTTTCGTTATGAAAGCGCGAAGGATGAGGAAGAGACGAAAAGATGAAAGACGCAGGCGCGTTCTCGGCAATGAGGTGTAGGTGGGCTCGTTTATACGAGTACGGCGGCGCCTTCAACACCTTCGGCGGGAGTCACGATTCTATTCCCTCCAGTATGCTACGATTCTTCTTTCTGCTTTGTCGTCGGCGACAACGAACGAAAAAGTTCGCGGTACGCGTTGAAATAATAACGGTCGGTGATCGCGAATAAATTTTATTTTATAGATTCTATTTTTCTTTTTCATTTTTTCTTCTTCATTTTTATTTCAAACGAGACAGAGACAAAGAGAGAAAAGGGAGAGAGAGAGAGGAAGAGAAAGAGAGAGAAGCAGAGAGAGAGAGGGAGAGAGAGAGAGAGAGAGAGAGAGAGAGAGAAAAGAAACCGGAAAGAAGTCGAAATTTCGACGAAGGACCTTGCGATAAAATTAGGATCCCAACGAAAATCGAACATGGCGATCGTAGAGGAAAAATTTCTTACTCTTTTAATTTTGGTGATGACGGTGATTAGTTTAATGGACCTAGGAGAGATTCTGCGGTTATTATAAATGTATATGGTGTGTGTATTATTATTGATTGAGGTAAAATTCTACCATCATCATGTTGCGTCAGTGTAGGATAGTGTTCGTTAAAGTGCAATATTGAATATAAGTTTCTAATGAAATTGATACGCGTTATTTGTTATATTTGAGTAAAACTGAATAACGTTTATTGTGATTTTGTGATTTCGTATGATGTTGAGGAAGAAGTTGCTTTTTTAATTTTATTACGCATCTAATATTTATAATATCAAATTTCACTCTTATTTCGAGTAAGTAATTAAATTCTACGGATAATAATGAAGTTATACGATACACAAAAAGATTAAAAAAAAAGTGAAGTGTGCACACATACACATCTACACACACACATACAGAGAGAGAGAGAGAGAGAGAGAGAGAGAGAGAAAGAGAGAAAGATACATATATAATATGGATGAAAAGTTCAGATACGAAATTAAATTTTGTCGATATTGATAGAATATGAAAAAGATCGATCTTTTACTTTATTTCGTAGTTTTCTGTGAGAAAACTTTTTGCAGCGGTGAACCTTCGTGGAATTTTACTTATTTATCGATGAATTGTTTCTGATATACATATTTTAAATTAATTAGACATTGCATGCTACAATTTTAAATGAAATGGAAGATAAAAGAAAAAAGAGAGAATTCGTTATTGTCGTGTCAATTAAATGAAGCGTATAAATTATATTCGAATCTTTATTAAAACTAGTTCTCTCGTATAGAAGGAAATTAAAAAAAATTATAATAAAATCAGACGTGATCGCAGATTATAAAAAAAAAGTATGTTAAAGTACATTGCACTTTATATTATGTATTACACATAGTACATATATAAGTATTTAAATATTTATAGCACGAGAATCAAAACAAAAAAATATTCCACGTTCATTTTTTTTAATTAGTCAATGGATGATTTTTTAAAAATCTTTTTCGATACCTATCGGGTTTTTTCTTTTTCTTTTTTTTTTTTTGATTGCTTTTAATCCGGTTGATCTCGCTAAAGGAATATAACTGATTTTATTTTGATTTTCATCCAATTAAGCGTGAGAATTTTCTTTTAAAGAAGTAATCGTTTCAAGATTAATGATCTTCTAATAATACTCTCTAACGAATCGAAAGAACAATGTAGGAATTACTAGGAAAAAGAAAAGAGAAAAAAGACGCGAGAAGTGCGTGCTATTGGGACGAAAATTCAATTCCGTTAGAGAAGAACTTGACGCTTAATGGATCGCGAAAGAAAGAATGGAATATAACGAAGCGTACAGGACTCGAGTGTACTTCCTATTAAAGCTTGAACAATACGTTGACAAACGTATGAGTAATAATGGAAGTCAAAGAATTCTATTATCTGTCATATTGATCTTGGTTTTAAAAAATTCCGACGATATGACGTCAAAATGAAAGTAACGCTTGCACTCTAGCGAATTGTATATATATATATATTTATGTTTTTTTTTTTTAATATTATATTTGCCAAGTCCTCGGTAAATTCGAATAAAAAGAGAAGGAGACGCGTACTCATTTGCTGATGTTCTTTCAGACGAATCGCATGTTAGAAGATCTCTCTGGCTTTTTACAATTTAAAATATGTCCGGTATATTTTGCTTCTCTTGCAGTCAACCGCATCTACTTTTCATATTTTTATACGGAGTATCCATGTAAGATATAGTTTTTCTTTTTTTTCAAACGAAAGAAATTCGAGATCAAATTTAATCAAGGAGAATTAAGAATTAAGGTACACTGGTTAAAAATATATCATTTTCTATATATATCTTGAACTTGATCGCTTTATACTATTAACTAATTGTAAAGCAAATTGATATATAATTCAATTGAATACTTCCGTTTAATTTCATCTAATCACTTATCATAAGATCACTTACTTCAAGGATATTTTACACACGTGTTTTAGTTATTATTAGCGCTTATGTTCATTCTTTTAAACTTCCAATCATTTTCAGGCATTTCTTAATAATTTTTTTCCGGTCACTCCTCAATCTTCCAACAAATATTCACAAGTTCATCATCGAACGATTAAACCTTTTTTTTTTTTTGTGGAAATAGACACGCCACTCCTTGGTTACACCCTTCAAAAGAAAAATGTTGAAGGTGAAAGGATCTTCAGATATACTTGAAAAGCTACCGATGTTTGTATTACGGTAGCTGAAATTTTCTTTGGATTATCCTGATCTAATCTTCTGGGAAAGGATCTGAGAAAACAGAAAAATAAGAAAAAGAGTCTAAAAGGGTGTTGAATGTGGATGATGGTGATTATCTCTTGGGATACACAGAAAGTATAATATCTCTTTTACGGGAATAACAACTATGACACGATCGCTACGTGATTTTTTTTGGTTTGATGCTGGAATATATAATGGAAGTATGACGACGATGTCAACGTCAACGACATCGACCATAACACCGTTCGTTAGCACAACCATGACGACGAATTCTACAACTGCTACTTTTGTATACGATCAAAATGCGATTGTAGCCAATATGATGTGGGATCTATATGATAGTTTCAATCATGTACAACCGGATTATTTGCTAATTACTCTTTATGTACCGGTCATCGCATTAGCTATCACAGCCAACGCACTTGTCATCGCTGTTGTCTTCAAGTATCACTATATGAGAAGGTATGTTCTTTTTATTATTTCTGTCTATCGATGAATAACGTTTATGAATTATGTACTAAAGATATTTATGGATAGCTCTTTTTTTTCGTTATCGTATTTTGATTCATTAGCTATAAATATTTATGACATAAATATACTAAAAATTGGGTCAAAAGTGTTACCCCAAATTATTTTATCGGATTGTTATGCATCGTTCGTGCATTGTAATTTTTCTTATAAAATCGTACGTAATTTTACTTATAGAAAAATAATAGAAATGGTCATACTAAGTTTACATAAACTTATCAGATATGAACTGTATAATGTGATGATATAATATACTAAAAGCACGGAAACGTAAAAAAGAAAAATAGATCTATTTCGTTTTTCGCATATACGAAGAGTAAAGACAAATGGTGTATTGAGATGTCTATCGACAGGTCAATAAAGACATCATTTTTTATCTGTAACTCATATATCCAAGAAAGTAACTCATCATCGATCGTACAAAGTGTAATGGAATAGTTTTATGGAAATTCGTACCTATTATTTATAAAAAGAAATACATCGAAGAAAAAGGGAGAATGATTCTACTATTTTTTTCGAAGCAAAGAGAATGAGGATAAAAATGTTGAACGTGGAGATGAATGAGTGAGAAGAGGAAGAGATAGATAGGAAATGAGAGGGAGAGAGAGAGAGGGAGAGAAAAGAGAGCGAGAGAAAGGGAAAGAGAGAGAGAGAGAGAGAGAGAGAGAGAGAGAGAGAGAGAGAAAGAAAATAAGAGGAAATATAAGGGGAGATCGTCAAGGTTTATTTGTTTTCGATCATATGCTAAAGTCGATGTTTATCTAAATCCATGTAGAAAAAGAGCAAAAGATAAAAAAGAGGATGTTTTTTTCTCACAATCAAAGTCCATTTTGTTCTTTTTTTCTTTCTTCTTTTCTTTGATGTTGTAACATAATAGTAAATAAAGGATTTCATTTCATCAATGGAATAATTTACTCTACGGATGTTTTCTTTCTAAATATTATTGATCGTTTAGTCGATGTTTATCTAATTAAACCCATGTGGAAAAAAAAGAAAGCAAAAAAGAAAAGAATAAAAGATCTTTTTTTCATATTCTTTCTTTTCTTTTCTTGTTTGATGTTGCAACAATAATAAACAAAGAATTTAATTTCACTTAGGTTAATTTCATAGGAATAATTATTTCATGGATGCTTTATTCTTAAAATATTATCTGTTTAGTTCGTAACATACCCTTTATCATTGTTTACACATGGCGAACGATTTTAACAATTGAGAGAATTTGAAAGGACAGATGATTTCTTTATAACATTTATTACCTAATTAACAGAATATTCGCTTTCGGAGTAAATAACATTGTGTTGTTCAACAGGACGATTAATTACAAAGCAGAATGAATTTCGTATTGGAATTGTATGAATTATTGAAATAAAATATATCTCGATATAGTATTACTTTGATACAAATAACAGAATAAGATTTTGACATGCGAGAAAATCGATTAACGAGACAATTGTAATTTAACTATTTCAATGTGAGTTGTTTTTGAAAAAAATTCATTAAAATAAAACGCCTTCGTAGCGCTTAGATCAATACATATCGATGGATCAGAACGTATTGTCAATTGAGTCGATGACTATGAAAGTGGTTTAACAATAAGTTAAGAATAAAGAAGCATAACGAAGTCGTTGCTATAAACTAATTAATTTTTTAATGTTGCAACTTATTGTCAGATTATTTTCATAATCACCAGCCCAAATGCGCAACGCGTTCCGATGTTCTGGCAGATTTTGATATGAAATGTGAAGTGTGGCGATTAAGTATCCGAGTTCTTCTTAAAATATTTTTCTTTTTTGCAATTTTCTTACACAAAATCTCAGAAATTTCTCAAAGAATTGAATGATTTTTCTCCTTGTCAAAAAGAAAGAAAAAAAAAAAAAAATCGTATCTCAAAGCTCCTTTACTCGAGTTTTTCTCACGTTCTGATCCTTTATTTTTTTTTGTCTCCCTTTCACCCTTTTCATAAAGTTAATACGATAAATAGTAAATGGATTTGAAGAAAAAAGAATATTAGAAACTACTTTTGCGAAAAATCTCATATAAAAAGTTTTTAATAATTACCGTTAGTGAATTTTGCGTGAATGAATTATTATTGTTGAGTCATGAATCAGTCTGTGTCAGTTAGATTTAGAGATTCTTAAGCGATTAGTATTCGATGAACGATGGAAGAGAAAATTTCTCGATAAAGAACTTGTAGGATGGAGAAGTATTTGAGGATGCAGAAGGCAAACTGTAAAGTGCTTATTTCCGACCGCGGCGGGTGCATCGTTCAAATAAACACTACGTACGCATTTATAATGGACGCACGAATGAACGAACAGAATAACGTTGAAGCAAACACATTGCCGCTTATTTTTCGAACGAAAATTATTGCCTTTGCTACGAAGTCTCCGTTTCGTCTCGTCGTCTCGGCCGTCGGTGAAACCATTTTTACATTAACCACACCATTTTCTCTATCCTTTCTTTTTTTCGTTAAAGATAACAAAGGTGAAACAAGAAGTCACGATAGTCTGTACGAAAAACATTTTCGTCCCCGTGCGATCGTTGATATTAACAAAAATATGTTCATTTCGCAAATTTTATGAAAATAATCGATTAATTTGTCCTTTACTCATTATGGAGTCGAATGTATTTATGATAAATATCACGTTTAATGAAAATAACTTTTTTACGTGATATTACAACGGCCAAATTACATTTTATGTCGAATAGAAATCGTTCAGGTAGAAAAATATTCGTATATAGGTTTTCATGAATACCACACAACTCGATATCAAACGAATTACTGTATCAATTTTTCGAGTGGAAGAAATAGGTTACATATTGGATTATAAATCGCTTTTTTTTTTATTCCATCATCCTTTTATATATACGTATACACGTATATATGTATATACATGTATATTTAATGGAAAACCGACCAATCGGTCGATCATTCGTTTGACTTGTTTTATACGATTGTTAAACCATTTATCTTGTTCCCGAATTGAAATGTTATTTTTAATTTAAATTAATATTGTCCATCATAAAAACGTAATTTTTTGCACTCGTCCTTTCTAACAATTTATGCATAGATAAATAAGGATTCAAAGAGAAACGACAATATTACTTAAAAGTCCAAAGAACGAGTCACAGAAAATTACAATGTTTGTTGTATCTATTAATGCAAGGTTCAATACACACGAGTATACTATAATATCGCGACTTCTATTTGTTATGGTCAACCTCGCATAGGATCTATCCTATTGATCCTCTGTATTCGCTCCATCAGTTGAATTTTATCGCTTGTCATTCTAATGAAGATATACATACACACATACGCGACTATTCTTTTGTTTTCAGCGTTACAAATTATTTTGTGGTGAATCTATCCGTGGCTGATCTATTGGTGACTACGATTTGTATGCCAGTTGCGGCCAGTCAAGCTGTCTCACTTGTCTGGATTTATGGCGAAGTTATGTGTAAATTGTCCTCATATCTACAAGGTAAGTTTATTCGAACTCTACAATTTCGTTTCTATCATCAAATTTCTATTTGATAACCCGATTAAAATATTTCAACCACTGACAACCACTGACAAATATAGGCTTTAAGCGGCCCGAAGCACTTAAAGCTCGATTAGTATAAATTAATTATGCACAACATATATTTTCTCCGTTCGATTATTCATGCAGAAGAGGAATAATATACATTGCCCAAATTCGATTATTATTACAAATATAAATTTATATTTACTATATAACGTAGATTTACATTTTGTCATGTGCATAAATCCTCCGTTTTACGGAATCCACGAAACGACCGTCTTTATATTTTTGTGCATAAATCCGTCATAATCGATCTTGATAGATAAAATTAAGTTGAATTAAAAGTTGAAAGCATTCCTTAGTAATATCGACCGACAATTAATTAGAAAGATTCCATTGTATTTTTCATGCGTAAATAAATTTATTGAAATATTCCTTTCGAAATTCTTTTTATCTCGATTAATAAAAGAAAGTAGGATCGATCAAACTTATTCTCGTATATCTATATTAATAACTTTCTTATAAAAGAGAATGAATAAACGTTTTCTATTTACATATTTAATATTCACTATTGCAAAGCGAGATAATAGTATAAATAAATGAATATTGTTCGCAAAATTCATCTCTTTGTTCTCGGGCGCGTGTGCAATTCATCTTTCTTAGAAAACGAGTATTTTCAAGCGTTCATCACCGATTTTAAATATTATATAACATAATTCCTTTTCCAGTAGGATAGAGCTTGTCCGATGCGAATATTTTACTGTTGACTTTGTTCTTCGACATCTTGAGAACGGATGATCCATTAGCAAATATTTAACTAGAGTGTAAAATCCTACGACACAATGTATATTTTCCATATACCTAACTATATTACTCATAATAATATAAACAATAAGAAATATTTAAAACGTTCTTTACGATCGTAAATCATTTTCTATCGAGTTTTATTACTTTTTTTTTTTCTGGCAAACTTCGTCGATATTTTTCCCTTTTTATTTTATACAATTGCGAGTCTAATGATATTCGAACGTTAGATGTATATACATTATAAAAATTACTGATCTTTTTCTTATCTATTTTTCTTCCCATTAGCTTTTACATTTGTCTCTTTCTTCTTATTATCATTATTATCTATTCATTTAAGTTCCGAGGAAATTATAGAAGAGATTTAAAAGCTCGCTGAAAATTGTTTCTCCTTAATGTACCTGCTAATCATAAAAAAAAAAAAAAATAAAAGTACTAGAAATATCTACAGAACTATTTTAGGGTACAGTCAAAACGGGATAACATGGTTCGGAATAATATACATATATATGTGTATGTATATGTATATGTATATATATATATATATATATATATATATATATATATATATATACATATATATATATACCAAGTATTATACTTTTTCGTGACCTCGTTTGTTAGTAAAATCTCAGTCATCGTTATCTGGAAGTTATCTGTTGAGAAAATGTTTATTGTTAGAATATACACCATACACTCTCTTTCTCTGTCTTTTTCTCTTTCAATGCGAGTTACAGAAGGAAGTTGGTTAACAGCGAATGACTTGAAATAATGGTTCAAAATGTGCATTTTACCAACCGTGAAATTTTCTACCATGCTTCGTAGTTGTTCAACTTGGATGATTGGGCGAAGCTTTTTTAATGTTACTTGAATATTATGCACAAAAATTGCATCGTTTACGATTGATATACAAACAAAGAGAATAAGAGAGAAACAAAGAGAAAAAGAGAGAGAAAAAAAAATAAATATTAGAACGAAAGTTATTAACAGCTTCGTAAACATTTCATATGATTTTATACAATAGAATTTTCCAATTAGTTACAATTTTACAAATATACCTATTATATTTGATTTCTTTTACGCTTTTTTAACATTGTAGAAATAATATCATGAAATCTCGTAAAGGGAATGAGGCCACATAAGATAAATGTTCACGAGTGTATTATATTCTATTATCTAGAGCAATCGATAAATGTTAGAGCGATAAGGCAAGGAAGTTGATCCTTAACGATTAATCGACTAGCACATAATCGAAGCTGGTTTTTCAGGTGTGGCCGTTGCTGCTTCGGTCTATACAATTACTGCGATGAGTATCGATAGGTATCTAGCAATACGGAGTCCTATAGCTTTTCGACGAGTATTCAATCGAAAGAGTACCGTGGTCGTTATAGTTATCTTATGGCTAGTAGCTTTGAGTATCTTCATGCCTGTATTACAAGGGGTAAGTTACATCTACGCTTTATATTATTTTTAATAGCTTTGCAATCGAGTTAATTAGTTCTATCTGTTTTCTCTTTATAATACTATATATAATAACTATAAACTCATACCCTTATACATCTGTATTATATGAATGTATGTATGTACGTATACGTATTGAAATATTATTTCTTTTCATCGTCATAAGCTAGCTTATTGTTATACCATTCTTTTATTGTCAAGGAGTTCGTTCATAGCAGTTCGCAGTTTTATTTTCTCAAGCGTATTATACTTACATTTATTTTTAAATGAGAAACAATTATATAATAATTATAAAAATTTGTAAAGTAATTATATCTTTTCTCATCAGATTTGAAACAAAAATTTTGTTATCTTATACATTATGTAATTTTGTGATTTCCATGTCACCTTTAGTTCTAACACGATAAAGCTTTTACTTTCTTCTTTTTGTAATATTATAGGCCCGAAATATGGAAATAGCGAAAGATGCGTTGATTATAAAATTTAAAGTAAGAAAAAATGAAAAGAAATATTAATAGTTATAAATCGGATAACTTATTATCAAACTTCGATTTCGATGAAAAGTAGATCTAATCCTATTTAGTCCTACGTCATATAAATATTATTGATAGCTATACTGAATATTAATAATCTATCTCAAGAAGAAGGGATTACATTAAACGAAATTTCCTGGGAAACTGTATACTATTACAGCAAATCCTTTGAGTGTTTCATGAAAAAATTACTTTTTCTTATAATCCTAAAATATCTTACTTTTGCATTTTCTATTTTAAAACATCTCTCGATGAAAAGATTGTTATAAATAATAACAGTCCTTAAAAATACTACAATGCATGCGTTTTAGAATGCAAATGAATAGGAATATTCTAATTTCAAAGTTACAAATCGTTTCTTTTCTTTAATAGAAATAATTCTTTAATGAAAAAAATAAAAAAGAAAATTGTAAATTATACAATTGTTAGTTCATTAGTTTCGCGTTGTATAAATTTTTGGTATATAGAAAATAAGTATAAGATTATAAAGGATTATATTATCATTAAACATATAAACATTTTTTCTTATCAGAGATAATATAGGAATCGTTTTAATGGTCGATTGATAAAAACCGATACTTGATCTTCTGATAAATTTGAAAGAGTGGTCGTGAATACAAACATAATTCGGTACTTACAGATATTCACCAATCGATTTATTTGTACGAAATTTTTATCTGATTTCGCTTTGACAGATGACTCTCCAAAGTCCTCAAACGGATCTTGTTAATATTACTCTTCATGGTCCTTGGACGCTACAAGAGAATTTTTCACTCAACGATACACGCGCTTCCCGATTGCCGCCGGCTTTCTACATCTGCTCGGAAGATTTGAATCCGCTTGGTATAGGGCCTGATTTATTCGGTACCGCCTGCTTTATTTTAGTTTACGCTATTCCTGGTACGTACTCTCTTACAGGTTATTTTTATCATATTGAGAAATAAAGGACAACGATAAATTATGAAATAAAAATAAGAAAATGATCGAGAGTAAATTTTAGAACGATTATCACACACCCACACACACTCACTCACTCACTCACTCACTCACTCACTCACTCACACGTACGCAGCACGCAAAAGTCGTATTTAAAGATGAATCAAAAATGAGAAATATATATACGAAATTTCATTTTCTTATCGACGATATTATTGCGTTATAGAACTTATATATAAGAGTATTTTTCAGGAAAATCGATACCTCTTTGTCTCCAAGTTTCGATCTCAATTATCTCTTCCTTTGTCAGGTTTCGTCGTGATATTGGCCTACTCCATGATGGGTCGGACCCTTTGTGCTCGGAAACCACCGTTCGACTGCGACAGCGTCAAGGGTAGTGCTAGCTCGCAACAAGTTAGTAAATAATAGTTTTATTTCTTTTCTTATCGGTTTGTTGTATTTGTGTTCAATATACTATCGAATATTTATCATTCGGATTAGAAGGACACTCATTGATATCTTATACGCCAATACATTTGTAAACACGTAGAGATCCTTCTTTACATCTTACATCATAAGTATGTATATGAAATATGTATATATGAAACTAGAAAAAGAGATATAAATATACATTCATAAACACACACAATCCAAATATTCTTCTTTCTAGAATAAATATATATCTATTTCGACCTCAAAAATGGGTTTCAAAAGTATGCTATCATTTTAAAAGTTTCTTCTTTTTTATAAAGAAGCAGAAAAAAAGATTCAATCTTACGCGCAGTAAGCTCAGAGATAGATGATACAGGAACGCTCGGAAAATTTTTATCTCGGACAAGTCTCGTATCTAAACCGACCTGCAAGCCAACGAGCGAGAAGAAATGTATCTCGAGTCATAAACATGTTTGAAGCTCCGATATTCTTTCATATTCCATATGTATATACTGTTTACGATGACGTCAAATAAGAAACGATTCGATCTCGTGTCACACTTGTAGACTTCGTTAAAGGCTATTCAAAGAAACGGATGTAAGATGACATAAGTTACGTACGTGCGAACTCGTATCATTCATGAATCTTTTTTTCCCTCGTTATTAATTCTTTGTTTTATTTGTTCGTTCGTTTGCTTTCTTTTTATCTTTAAATCGACAACGACACATCTATTTTCTTTGAAATTTTCATTGAACCGTTTCCTAATCACATAACACGATGTTCGATCTCTCTCTCTCTCTCTCTCTCTCTCTTCGTTCTTTTCAATGAATCGGATAAATGTAATAGTCGTTTTATTTAATAGAGACAGTAACGACTTCTAACTGTTTACTTGTAGAACTTCCGATTGGTACGTGAGAGAAGACGAATCGCTTGGATATTGCTGCTTCTTGCAGTGCTTTTTGCCCTTTGTTGGCTTCCTTACAACGTTCTTAGACTGCTCGTCGATCTGAAAGTGGTCGGTGAGTTTTGTTTTGATAAAAGTATTTAATTGCTTTGGCACTTTATTTCCGCTGACAATAAGTTTCAAATGAAAAACATTTCAAGCTACATTGGACAAGGTCAAAGCGCGCATACTTCATATTGGAATTTATTTTATCGTCGAACCTTAATTCGAAGTTGTTTAAAAACTTAAGAAAATATTCTTTTCTAGATTATTTGATCATCGAATTTCTATTAATCATTTAAACATAAAACATATTACTACTATATTTCGTTGACTATTCGAGTTTGTAACCAACGGTTAAACGAATGCAACAGTAGATCAATTTATTTCATTGTGACTCAAAGAATCAAAAAAATTAGCAAAAACTATTTTTTATTAATCATCTAAGCATAAAATATTTATCAAATATATATTTCATTAATTACCAGAGTTTAATCGATGATTAAGCGAATATATTACCAATATATATTAACAATATAATGATATTGCATATACTTTTTGTTATTATCTGATATCACTGTACGATCAACGAAATATTAATGTATCTAATGATAATTAAGTGAAAACTTAATTTAATAGTTTTTATTAAGAATTAATAGATAATAAGAATGATTTCTATAGAGAAGTAATCGCTTTTAAAAAATGTTATTCGCAGACAAAGGATATTCTTCAGTGACCGACGCCCTGTCCTATTGTCTCTTCCTAGGACATGCGAATAGTGCTCTCAATCCCATCGTCTATTGCTTTATGACACGTAACTTTCGAAGAAGCGTTGCAGAGATTCTTCGACGTGGATCACGTGGATTAGTTCGTCGTAAGCCACGTCGTAAGGTAAGCATATTTGATCCAGTCTGTTAGCATATTTTAAATGAATGATTTACGTTGAACGTGTCGTGAAACTTTTATCTTGGTTACAAATATTAAAGAAAGAAAGAAAGAAAGAATAAAAGAAAGCAAGATAGAAAGAAAGAAACAAAGAACTGTTAGATTTCTTTCAGTACGTGAATGAATTTCAATTTATTTTTAATTTCTTCGAAAGCTTTCTTCAAACTTCCTTTAATAACAATTTCTTTCTTGTATTATTGGAATTAAGTTTCTTGGAATTAAGAAAAAAGAAAAAAAAAATTCGAAATTTCTTGCAACACGTAAAAGGTATATAGAAAGCAATTAACGTTCTATAAATTTGTCTTCAAGTACAAAATGAAGAAAACTTGGTCAGAAGATGGATACGCTTGACGTTTAAGTATAATATATATCCTGTTGCAATTAATTTCTTACCTTAGGAATTTCCTGACTATACGACTAAATTGTCATTTCTCTCTCTTATATTATCTTGCCAATTCTATTTTAAAAAGAAAAATATCAGTACGTTTTATTAATGTTTATACGTTCGCTATATACAAATATATGACAAACAATGACAAAATGATGCCTCATTGGTATAATTATCCGTAAATAATGAAATCTGAAAACGCTGAGAGAAAGTATATGTGTGCATGCATGCATGTGTGTGTTAAAAAGCTCTCAGAGTTAATTGTTTATTATTCTATAATAATTACACGTAATGGATATTTAATATTAACCTAAATTGATTATCTTTTAATAAATCTTCTCATTTTTCATTATTTATAAATAACCGTAACGACGAGAAAGCTACCATTATTATTTTGTTGCTTGTTTTTAAATAAATATCAGGCTAGATATCTTTACTACGCAGAAACATTTATGTTATCCCATAACAATTCGCTATAAGATAAAGCACAGAGGGATGCGAAAGAATACCTCCACTAGTTCTATTTATGACTACAAATTATACTAACTTGCAGTTATATCTTTTAGTTAGAAACATCAAAGAAACATAATAAACCGGTGAATCGATATTCGAACAATTTGAGGAATCTAATGTTGAATTAACGTTTATAACGTAAAAATAATACGCTGGTCTATCTTCGTTCTCGATAATAGTCTTTATTAGTTCAAAGATTTTCTATGATTTTCATCTCCATTCCTTTTGTTATTTATTTTTAAGAGAATAATCTTCCTTTTCGGAATAACGAATGAAATTCTGCATATCTATATTTTTCTTTATCGAAAAATATATTTGAACTATAGAATGATTTTCTTTGGAACCACTGCTCTAAGGGTGAAATTGAATTCCTGTTATTTGGACCATACTAAAACCATTGTTTTACGTTCTCATATCCAGAATGGACGAACATTTCGGATTTAACGATTGGATCGTAGGTCAACTTGTCTAGACAACTGAGGATTTGCTAGGATTAAAGAGGATAACGCGAAGATGAATAAAACCTTGATATTAAAACGTATGATTTGTATCAATGAATACATAGACATATATATGCCTATGTATATATGTAGATACGTATTTATCTTACGGAATCAATATTACGAGTAAGATTTCAAAATTCTTTCAAATTATTCACAAATTTTCTAATTTGATTTGATCGCTTAAATGTTTTATCAAATTCTTTTGTATATAATATGTATATATATATATATATATATATATATATACATATATATATCCTTTTTCCTGAGAGAGAAAGAGAAAGAGAGAGAGAGAGAGGGAGAGACAGAGATAAATTGTAAACCGTAAAACCGATGTATCATTTCGTTGGTATTTCTCTACGAAATCTTCTTTATCTTTTTCCGTATTTCCAATTTATCCTTTCAATCCGTCGTGAACTGCTCTGCTCTTTTTCAAGAAAAGCGAACGGTGAGAAAAAAGCTCATGCATGTTTTACGCCGTAAAGACTTTTTATACGCCTTTTGATTTTATTTTTTAAGTTGAAATCTTCTTAAGAACAAATTCGAAAATTATTTTAAAGGAACGTAACTAAACGTGAAAAAATAATTGAAAGAAAATAGTAGTTAATTTTTCAACTATTTTGTTAAATACAGAACGAAGTATGTATATTTGATTAAACAATAATGTTTATAATTGGTAAAAATGATGTCTAACTTTTTCTTTCGCTTTTAACGATTTCGTCATTCTCGATTTCTAATTTTTTACATATAAATGAAACTTTTATAAATCAGATAATGATTCGAAAAATACTAAATTACGTTGGAATGATAAACGCGGACGGAAATACGCGAAATTAATCACCTTATTTTCAAAACTCTTTTTCTCTTTCTCTCTTATTTTATTTGAGTCTTTGCAAGATATTGTTTTCGTAAGAACGGATTCTACAAACTTTCGTTTACCGAGTATTATTGCGCAATGATGTCACCCTCGAGTTTAACCGTCGTAATTTTATCGACAAGGGAGGAAACAGTAGTAACGAATTTATCACTCCGGATATCTTGCATACAAAGAAGAGTCTCCCTTCTTCAATAAATTTCGCGAGACGAAAACAAGAAAGTTCAATGTTATTATTTCGCAAGAGAAATGAATGAAATTGTTAGATTGTAATCACGAGACAGTGACAACAAATATCGTTGCACTATTTATTTGTTCCTCGTTAGAACTTACTCAATAAAATCGTTATCGCATTATTTGTCTGTCAATTTTTTCTTCCTTATTTTCTTTTTTTTTTGTTTTAGCTTTTTCTTAATAATCTTTATCTTTACTCTCAAAGTTACACGTACGATTATTTCAACGTTTTCGTACATAGATCAATTGAAAAGTTTGCAATTGAAATTTTTAGATTTTTAGATTCGCGACTAAATGACCTTACTCGTAAATCATTTAATAGAACGATTAAAGAATGTTACATAGGAGAAAAGTAGAAATTTATGAAATTTATCTCTTATTGACAGATCTACGGTTATGAGATATATCTATTTACAGAGTGGCCTGTTTCCAATTAATACATAACGCATCGTGCTTGTGAATATGCACTATCTCGTCGGACGATACGTGTCAATAGAAATTGATGAAGGAGAACGAAACGTTAAGCTTATATCCGTAGACGACGCGACACGGCACGAATGTTATCTCGTTCAGCGATCGATTTTCTTCGTGAGATACATTTAAAATTCTACCTGGTGACCGTTTTTGATAAAACTATTATGTTAAAGTATTTTTCTTTTTTATTTCTTTCTTTCTTTTTTTTTTCTTTGTTATTTATATCCTATGATATTAACGAAAATATATAGACATAGATAGGAAAGAGATAAGAAAAAGATTATTTTTATTAGATAACAGAATGTCTAATACGTGACAGCGATCCTCCGATTCCGCTTGATCGTTTCCAATGTTCGTATAGAATGGTAGACGTTTTATCGTGGAATTTATATGACCGCAGGATAGCAAATGTTCCCTTAAGTTAAGAGCCCGCATCTTATTCAAGAGGGTAGCTGTGAGAGAAAGAGAAAGAGAGATTATAGCGATTTCATCAAGCGACACCCTAATATGAATTCCAAATGTTCAGTCTATAAAATTATAGCGAATTCGTGACGAGCAAACTATTCAAAAATTCTATTCATTAAACAATAATTTAAACCTACGTGAAGTATACTAATTACAAATATTTTATATTTAATCTTGTTTATAATTCTTTGAAAATTTTATCGTTACGATCTTATTGAATTCACGTGAATAATAATGATTCTTATGTGAATAATAATTATTTATATATTTTTTCTTAAAAGCATTAATTTCGTGTTAGTCATTATTTCGCGAGGAATATAGTTATGAATTTGATAAAACGTATAAGCAGTACGAGTTATTGATTTTTAATTTACTTTGTACAACGGAACTACACGTTTCACGTACAATTCAATCGTTCCTGCGTCATAATTATTCATTACATTTACAGTTTTATGCCTTTCAATGTACGAGTAAATATAGAAATCTAGATACGGAAAAAAGGCAAATTTAAGACATATTAGAGCGTGATAATCTACTTGTTATATCGAATTTTGTAACTACGAAAGAAATGCGAGGAAAAAGCAAGAGGGTGATCGAAGCGATAAGGGAAAACTTTTTATCTTTAGAGAAGCATTTGATTTAATAATAATTAAACTTACGTTTCTATATGCCTTATCGTTTAATTTCATCGTCCTATTAATAATCAAATGCGTTTAATTCGTCGTATGGAATGATTCATATACTTCTTTTTTCCGGTACAATTTTTTATGCCATTTATGAATAAAAATTGCAAAACTACTAAGCATCGAAATGTCATCCAATTAATCTGTTAACTAGAAGAAAATTACAAGTATAATTACCAATTAATTCCTTGTAACACTTTCAAGTCACACGCTTGTATATTTCTATCTTTTTTTGGTCAAAAAATTAATTATTAATTCGCGTTAAAAAATTAACGTTATATTATTATAAGTTTCGCATATTATATAACATTTTTCTTTCTATACAGGAAAAACTGAATAGAAGACGAGATAAAAGATAAAATAATTTCTATCGATTACGTACATACTTTCTGGATGTCTTGGGAATATTTTTTCAGGATGTTCACCGAGACACGGATGGTGCATGTGGTGGATGCAGTACGGTCGGTGAGGCCAGACGAGGCTTTTTGCGTCAAAGAAAGATGTTGCCCGTTTGCTGTATACCTATGGGAGGCCACGAAACTGCAACGTCAAGCAGTGGTTATAACAGTTTCTATAGTAAGCAGAGCCCTCATCGTCGTTGTTATATGTTGAGAAGCATTCGAGGTACACCACAAATGCAGATAGAACCAAAACCAGTAGACGTTACTCGGGATAGACATCAGAGTTATGACAAGAATGATCCAGATGCGAGTCAACCACGGCAATGTACCGTTGTTACTATGGACGATCGACGTTGTACTTAATTCCCTGAACCCAACTCGAAATTTAAACTTAAGATCGGTCGAACAGATTTAGAACTTATGTACGTATAGAACGTGTGCTTTCATTGATGTATCATAATTCATTCATTCATTCAATCGTTCATTACCTTTTCCCATACATACAGTTTTCGAATGAAATTGATTTCCTACAGTAAACGTTTCAAACGTCGATAAATCTTCAGATAACTCGTCATTTCATAAGAATCTTTCGATAGATCCCCTATTGCCGATGTTTACCAAAATTGATCCTATTGACGTGTTGTGGCTAAATATGAATATTATAGATCGCATGTGAGAACCTCTTGCAAAATATCGGATAGAAGCGGAGAAAATAAAGATGATTAGCCTTCTGATAGGGTAGACTGGAATCATTCTTTCTTCCTATCTTGAAGTTTTACGATATAACGTAACGTGTAAAGTTACAGACCATGGGTAGAGAAAAGAAATTAACGCGAGAATGATCGGGAGTTTTATGGGTTGTTCTTACGAAAAAGAAAACGACTCCCTTGTCGTATCTTCTTCTTATGTCCTAGCGTACTCCCTTTATTACCGTCGTAATTGTACACAGAATTAAACAAGAAATTATTCGGAACGAGCGGAAAATCGATCGAGTGTCGGTAAGCTTTTAAAATATTTTCAAATTGTTAAAATTGAAAAATGTGGAAAATAATTAATGTCGTTTTCGTCGACAAAGACGAGAAGTGCTGCTAATTAAATTCCCCTCGACGTATATTTATGCATGACCATACCCAGAAACAGGCACTATACACACACGCATACACGCACAAAGGAACACACGTACGCAAAGGAACACGCACAGTGGAAACTTTTCTCTCTGATAGGACAGTATCGATAATTACGAACTGTTATGGCTAACCCATAATCGATTAAGCGTAACTAATTCGAGAAAGGAATCAAATTACAGGGAAAATAGGGTAAGACGATCAAATTTACGACAAATTTTAAGTGATAAAGACTTCTTCGTACTACCTTCGTGTCTACTTTTGAGCAAGTATTTTATACTCGTAGAGGATAGCGAGTTTGCTGGCTGTTAATTGATTTATTAAGTCGACCAACTGTGCGAACTTATTTTATGTTGTTTACGTATTAAATTTTTATTCCGACCGAGTTTCTCGCCGTACGAACGTTATCGTGGATAACGTAGAGGGGAGAAAAAAAGAAAGAGGAAAAAAGAAAGCAAACAAAGCAAACGAAAAAAAATTACAGGTCGGTATATATTTTTAACGTAAACTCTAGTACTTCCGATCGATTGGTGCACCAAGAAATACGACAATTTAACGTCTCATAGTGCTCGCGTTATTCGTCGTAAAATTTTCATCCGAACTTTTATTGGCCATGTGAAACGAACCGGGAACGAAGGATGTATCGTTATAGATAGTAGACCCTCGAAGAACGTGTATTGAAAAAAGATTGCTAATTGGATTATCGACTAAAAGAAAGAGAGATAGAGACAAAGAGGGATAGAATTTCGGAGAAATAAATAAAGAATATTATCTGATCTTGTAATTAATTGTAAGACGACGACGATTTTCGTTTCGAAAGCTTTTCCAATGACTTTTTTGATTCTCGATACAGCATTATTGATAAACGATTCTGAGATTCAAGAAGGTCGATAATATTATCTACTACGCACCATGTAAATATTTGTTCGTGGTATTTCCGCTTCAACGATACTGCACGCTTGATCATAACGTTGGATTACGTCGAAGAAACGAATTTCGTTTAAACATCAATTACAATATGTCGAAGGAACATGGTTAATAGGAGCGAAAGCTAAAGTATCGACGAACTTGGGAGATATTTGTGTACTTTACTTTGTGTAAAGCATATCGTGTTGTGTATTTTGAATAAAGATTAATGTATCATTAATATTCACGTAAAATGGTCTTAAGCGAATTCATTAAATTATCGACTTTACCAGTCCTAACAAAAATTTGTTTTCTATTGCTAAGTTTGCGATAAGAACGATAAGAAAAAGAGAAAAAATAAAGAAAGAGAAAATTATTACAAAATAAAACAACAAAAAAAAAAAGAAAAAGATAAATAAATAAATAAATAATAAATAAAAATTCAGTCAGAATAATAACGTCCGCTTTAATTCCGAACATATAAGCAGAGTTTAAAGTCTAATAGATTTTTTTCTTCACATACTAACAAAGAAAATATACGTAAAGAAATCAGAAATCGAAGGATGTTTTCGAGTTTTTTGCTGTCGGAGCAACCCCTTCTTCATTCGAACGTGATGCCCTTGTTACGAAGGGATGGAACGTTTCAAGGTTTTGTAACGCTTTCGACTTTGTCCATGATATCGCAAATCGAGAAACGCACATGACGACGAATTCCCCTATAACGTACGACGTTTTCCATCATTTTTAACTTCTAGATCTCAACTCGAATATATGTTTCGTCGTACTGCTGACAATGAAAGAGAAAAGAAAACCTTAGAAGCCATAAAGGGATCCTCTTTCGGGACGCGACACAATAAGAGGTCTCCGAAGGTTTCTAGTATGTATGAGAGTGTTCGATCGTTGAGATAGAACGTTGCCTCGTGCCGTACATACATGAAAATGACTTTTCTTTCGTAGAAAATAAACGAACGAGAGAAAAAAAAAAGGAAAAAAAAAAAGAGGAAAAGAAAATGAGAGATCACGTTTTCTCGAAAGAAACCGGTTAAATCTTTCTGATATTATAACTTTTTCAAGATTGCGAACGAGGATAGAACGGGTTAATCATTTTTCAAGATGTACATATGTATTTCGATATTCATTCATTGGTCGTGAAAACTACAGGATTATTTTTTTTTCTCTCTTGTAAAAATGAAAATCCATTTCATTGGAACGTGCTACGTATTTTTATGTTGACGGATAAACAAGTTATTTTTATTCGTCACAACTACGTTTTCTCGAACATTGCAGACTATACGTTTTATTGTCTTTCATTTTTCTTTTTTTTACGTTTTTCTTTTTATTTACTTTTATCTTTTTTTTTTTTCTTTTTCTCCGCCATCCTTTCCTTATTTTTGTTTTTTTTTTTATTTTCCTTTTATTAAAAAATTATATTTTACAATGTGCACTTTTTTTTTTTTAGACGACGTACGCTCTCGATTCTCTCTTTCGATTCGATTCGATTGTTTCTTGCGAGATCGATCGAAGAGATTATCAAATTTTATTCTTATGGCGATTTAGCAAACGCAAAGGACTTATAAAAAGATTCATAAAAAAAGACTTTCCAAGTACGTTATATAATTACCGTAATTCTTTACGAATGATCTAGTAAGCTTTGTCATTTGACTTTCTCGCGCAAGATGTTATTAATGAACGATCACGTGGACGAGTGAATATTAAAAGGCTATACTAATTGTAAGTTACTCTATAAAGATACACAATCAAAGATGTGAGAACATCATGCAAGAGAAAGTAACACGGACGAAAACTTCTTCTTTGTTATCATTCTTTTTCTCTCTTTTTCTCTCCATCCGATGTAAACAGTGTAATACTTGTAAATTTATGTATCCGTCGACAAATTTCAGACGTTACTCTTAAAAATATCGGACGTAGGAAAACCTAGTACTAGCAATTTCACGTTTTTCATCTAACGTCTTCGGATCTCTGTTCTTTTTTGTTTATTTGTTTGTTTGTTTTTTTCTTTTTTCTTTTTTTTTTTTTTTTTATTAAAGAATGTATACATCTATCCAGGACGAAATGACTTTCGACGAAGAAACAGGAGTGAGTAAGATGATACGTTTCTGCGAATTTCTTTAATCGATCGAAAACACGATTTTATCCGTTGTTATTCCGCTTTATTACAGAAACGAATCATAGTTTCTCCCTCTTCCTTTCTATTTCTTTTTCACTCTCACTGTTTCTATCGGAAGCTCTTCGTCCATTTATCACCACCTTATAATCCCATTACGTAAATCCTTATAAACCGAAGCGGTAATAATACCATGACTTTGATTGGTACTATCGATAGTTCGCGAGCTAATTTCGATCGGGTTCTTATTTTTATCGAGAACACTAAATCCACCGAAACTGTGTCTCGTTTGAATCTTTGATATCTCTGGTCTCTTCAACGTTGAACTTTTAAGATAATAATTATTGATTGGATTAAACTTGTCCATTTTCGACGTAACTTTTTCCGATCCACGACTTTCTTTTTGACGGTGATGATGTTGCTGTTGTTGTTGGTGTTGCTGATGCTGATGATGTTGTTGATGCTGTCGCTGAACCGACGATGAATGAACCGGCAACGTCTGATTTAAATAATTTCTAACGATTTGAAATTGCGAAGTCGACCGTCGAGGAGCATAAAGTTCAGAACTGCTTGCACTTCCTCCGCTGTTACTGCTATTACCGATTCCATTCAAAATGTTACTATTGATCGGAGAAGTCGTTACGAAGTGCTTCGTTACCCTGTTGTTATTATTATTGTTGTTGTTTAACATCGTAGTTAAATACTTAGTATACCTTAATAAACCGAGCTTCGAATCGTTAGTCTCATTCAATGACTTCAACGCCGTTGTTTTCGACCGATCGACGTTGTTTACTATCGGCGGACGTTGATGCTGAGTCGAACGCGTTTGCCTATCGCATCCTCTTCGTAGTTTCATGCGTGACGTTCCTCCTAATTGGTTACACCTTACATTCGCGCCATACTGAAATAACGATTTTCACAAAATCGATCAACCAGATTTATCTCAATTTCTAATGACTGCAAAGCTATACTTATGACAACGAAAAAAAGAAAAAAAAAAAAGGAAAGAAAAAGAGAAATAATACAAAGTTCAACATATACGAAATATTTAAATAAATGTTCGGAAAGAATTAATTAAAATATTATTCAGCAATAGTTCATTTAACAAGAGTCATGCGAATCAAAAATGCGAAAGTGAAAAGATGTGCGAGAGAACATGCACAGTACGTGTAAATAGTGTACGATACCTAAGCAAATCCCACGCGACAAGTAGCCTGTAACGATATAATCGTCTCTTTACTATCGTGAGAGCAGTAATTACGAAGAGGTATATAGATAGATAAACAGATGTGAGGATGAAGGAGAGGGGAGAGAGAGAGAGAGAGAGAGAAAGAAACAGATCGATGGAAGATGAGGGGCTTCTTACCGCTGTCACTTGATCCGATTGTATGGATCTTTGAGATTTCGACAGATGTTGATTTTGTTGACTCAAACAAAGACAACTTTTTGTTGTTCCCGCTGGTAAATTTCCTAGATGACCGTTCGAAAGATTATAAGCATATTGAGAGGTCGGATTTTTACCTGTAATCGAGACAAGTAAAAAGTTCAAATCCATTAGCTATCGAATTTTTCAACGATTCTTTAACATATATTATGATTAAAATACGTCGAGTTATCGCGATAGAATTTCTTTTTAATAAATAATGAAAATTCTCCTGACTGTTGATTTTTTGAAAATAACAAAACGATATTAATCTCACCGTTGTGCAGATTATTCTTTGCATTATCTTGTATCGATATATTCCCTGACGTACTTATTGTCCTCGTTTTGCCAACTCGAGCACTTTCGTCACTTGATCGACCTTGTGACGTCGTTATTACTTTTCTGTTTGCCAAACTTGCTCGTGCTTTAAGAAACGGAAGTTTATAATCCATGACTAGATGTAATCTATGACTAGAAATGTTGCTTTCGAGATACTAGAGTCGACGTTAATGCGATTAACCGGCGTATCGTTTCCATACGGTGTGATAATTAATTAAAAAAGATGAGTGTTTCAAGTATTACAATTTTTTTAAATTTTATCTTTGCCTATGCATGAATTAAACAGTTATGTATGAAACGAGAAGGAAACGTTGAAATGAAATAAATCTGAAAGATACCAAATCGAAGCACGATTATATCTTTATGTATATAATTGAATTCGAATTAAGATCAATCTGAAATATAATAGATGAAATATGAATACGAGTAGTCATCGCATTGGAACTCGTTAATAATTTCATCTTAAATTTCATCTTAAATACGGACGATGTGAAATCTCGATGACCGTGCTATATGAATAATTTATTAGTTCTGTCTACTTCGAGCAATATAGAACTTATCGACAGGTCTAGTAACAAATCGTTGCTTTCATTCTTTCTCTCGACTCGTATGTTTTTCTATAATTAGTTAATATAAGTTGGCTTATTTGTTTGTTATTACCGTTTGTTTGTTGCGATGCCTGGAAATGGTTTTTGTTGTTACGCAGATCGCCGCACGAAGAGCGAAGATTTTTACCAGTTATTACGTCACCTTGACCGACTACAAAGTTTCCATTGTTTGTAGAGTTGTACGTTTCCTTTCTGATATGTTCCGAGAGACGTCTAACTCTCGCTTTCGACCTACATACGTATGTATGTAAATATACGTTTAATATTGGTTCGGACGAATAGGACATTTTTTTTGTGCGAACATCTCAAACTTTCGATAGAATACTTGTTAACTTAATTCGACATTTGAACGGGTCTTTCAAGAAATTCAATTAATAAAAAGGATAAAATTAAATAAATATAAAAATGACAATAAGGTACTCGCATATTTTTATGCTTCCTATGCTTCTCATCCATCATCGCATAGAGCTTATTCCTGTATTCTTCGACTGAAAGTTGTACGTCGTCCCTTAGCAATGGTACTACGCTGGTACTTCTTGAAGGTTCGTTTCCTCTTCTGTGAAAACTGAAAAAAGAAAAAATATTCTATTACTAGTATCGAAGTTACAATGGATTTTACGTGTACATCTTAGCCAGATATAATATTGTTACGTATTCGTTCTTATTACGGTAAGTTTACTTGAAAAAGAATTACTTTGACTTATATTAAATTTGTCGAGTAGTTTTGTTAGTTCCGTTGAAAATGTATTCTTTATTCAGAAAATATATTCCAACGAATACAATATTTTTATTTGAAAAGAAAAAATATTAATTGTAAAGGAAAATAGAAAGAGATTTTATTGGGAAAAAAAAAAAAAAAAACAAAATAATTTCTCGCAAATAAAGTTATAATAGAAAATAATTTTTAACGTGTATAATTTTGCTTAATAATAATAATAACATCATTTTTTATTACAGTTACATTTGAATATGATTGCTCATTAAACGGGCAGGACTAATATCGTTAGAACTATTATCGTACATTTTTTTTTCAAATATAATATTATTTCTGTAATTACTATGCCCGAATATTATTGATATTAATTTTAACGTGCTATTTATAATGACTCACGGATAAAAGAGTAACAGTGAGAGAGAAGAAGGGAAAGAGAGAGAAAGAAAAAGAGAGAAGTAGAAAGAGAGGAACAAAGTAGAGAGTAGTAAAGAAAAACATATTTTACGTGCATGTAATATTTACCTAACTACATAGATGTGTTCCAGAGCTTCGACTGCAGTCAATCGATGCGTCGGATTGAACACTATCAGATGACAAATGAGATCTAAAGCTTCTTTCGATGCATCAGGTAATAAATCCTTCAAGGAACGTTTTGGACCAACTGGACTTTTTTCCAACAAATTAGTACCATAACCAGCACTAACCGAAATCAAGTCTGAAGGGAGGAAAAACAAAAAGAAAGTTTCGTTGGGACGAAGTGAAAATGATCTAACAGATTTCATCGTGCTTTATTTTTTTGCAAAAACCTCTTTGAAATAAAGGATTACCTTCTTCCGTTGGTGCTGGAAGTGTAGCCATTATTCTCTCGACTTGATTTATCGTCGATGAACCAGGAAATAGAGGCTTGCCGAGCAACATCTCACCGAGAATACAACCTAGGGACCACATGTCGATGCCTTTCGTGTACCTTAAAGGGAAACGTCTTGATAAATTTAGAAAAAAAAAAATATATATATATATATATTGTATGTAGATTAGTAAATTTTATCGTAAATTAATTGTTGTAAAAAAATAAATTATTTGCGGACGCTACTCTGTCTTTTTTTCATCCTGTCACCATATTTGTCTTATCAATTATTCTAATTTTTTTATTGAATTTCTTTTTTACTGTAGATGTAATGATTATGCATTTAAATGTCTAGTCTTAAATGTAATAAATCGATAAAATAACTATCAAGGGATGATGTTAAATCGATTCGTCGCGTGTCGTAGAATTGTTCCGACCGAGATATGAACCGAGTACCTTTTCGAGGCGATCAGTATTTCCGGTGCACGGTACCATCTCGTAGCGACGTAATCGGTCAGAGTTGGGTCGCTTCCGGTTTCACCATCACCTTCACCGATATGTGTGACGGATCGCGCTAGACCAAAGTCAGCTATCTTGCAATGGCATTGAGCGTTCAGCAAGACGTTCGATGGCTGTTAGATATCATTATCGTATGATTTATTTGATATCTATTTGTTGTTAACAGTCGAATATTTATCACTACGTATTAGAGTAAATACTGACCTTCAAGTCTCTGTGAATGACGTTACCGGAGTGTATATACTTGATAGCCTTGAACAATTGATACATGATGAAGACCTTATGGATGTCCTTGAGGATGTTGCCCTTCTTAATGACGTTGTGGAGATCGGTTTCTGAGGAAACGGGCCGAAACGTGTTTCAGGCCAAAAGTCTGAGAAACGACGCATGTGACCTTTTTGAATTCTTCTTCGGATCGGGAAAAACTCACCCATGTACTCGAATACGAGATAAATGTCCCGATCGTTGTCCGCCTTGTGTAGGCCGATCAGTCGTACGATGTTCTCGTGATTGGAAAACGATAGCAGAAACATTATTTCACGGAAAGTACGCTGTGCGTCTGTTTGATTTCTAAATGCATCGAAGATCTTCTTCACTGCCACCGTTTCCTTCGTTTTCTTTTCTATCGCCTTCCATACTATGCCGTATGCCTGTTAAAAAATGTTTTGTATGTTTTCCTTTCCTTTCTTTCTTTTGTTCTTCTTCGTTTGCTACATTCTTTTATATGAAATTAAATTACTTATTTTTCAAGAGATTCTCTTTCAAATAATCTTTCCTTGTTATCTAATTAGTCGGATGAAAAGTTAATAAATTTTAATTTTATATTCTTAATAGAATTGCAAACGATCTCTTTTCTTTTTTTTTTCTTTTTCAAAGTATAAAATTAAAAGTTATTTTAATAACAATTTTCTGATAATAATTTCTCTTCAGGAGAGTAGAATTGGAGATAATTGTTTTAATTTGTCTATCCGTCTATGTGCAAAAGTGATATTACGAGTTATTTTAATTAATTCTAATATTTCATTCATTAACCGAAATAAATACGGTCTCGTTTTCTTTCTGGGCTTATAATTACATGAAAAGAGTACACAAGAAAACGTAAAATACGTGTACCGAATGGCACACAAGGTCAAAGAAGAATGTCGGAAGTCGAACGACAAACGACATTTCTTTAAAACGACGTGTTAGCCTCAACGACAAATCCTATTGGACGAAGGACGTAAACTTTCCTTGACCCGAATTTATCTTTTCCCCACACTCTCCATTGATCTACATTCGTGTAATCGTAAAAATTGTTTACATTTTTTCTAACTTTCCAAGTATTGAAAGATCGCAGTGACATTAATTATTTAATCCAATTAACAATTTCTAATTACGCATTTTACTCATTCATTCCATATGATTTAAAGTTTTCGAATTTATTTTCTTTTTCTTCTTTTATCATCGATAGAAAACTTCCAAGACGAGTAAAGTTTATTTTACCAGAAAAAGTGAAGTATGATAAATTAGATGAAAGTCGAACGAAGATATGATGCCGCGAATATCTTCTTTTCTTTTTTAATTATCCCCTTTTTAACATCAACATAATTATTTTCAACGTCGTGCCAAGAATGTCTTTGCTTGTAGTACTTCACTGATCGATGAACGTTCACCTCGACGACGTTCTTTCTCGCGATGACAGAAATTGATTTTTTATGTATCGAGTTAGGCTGCACGTTTTCATTATATATGTATGCATAGTTAAGCGAATGACGGATAATAGTTTTATTTTCGTTGCGACAGTGACGGCGATGGCTCCAAACCGTTTTCATATCGATTGTCTCCAAGCTTACATTTTCTACACAATTATCGATCGTACTATATCATTTTTAATTTACATTTCATTTTTTTACTCAAGGAAAAAGATGATAATTAATATCATAACCGCGAATTAAATTCTTTTTCTTTAATATACTTCGTTTCGAAAAATATTAAAAAATATTAGATTTGTAACTTTTATGATTATTCGAGATGAGAGATAGTAAAAAAAGAAAAGAAAGATACGAGAGAAAAAGAATTCGCGTAATTTATTTAAGAATCTTCTTTGATACGAGAGAGATATACGTTCGCTCTGACTTACATCGTTTAACTAATAGTTGAAGACGTGATATACTAAAGGGTCTCCAGATAGAAAGAAGAAAAAAAAAAGGAAAACAAAGCAATTCGTACGCGTTTATCGTGTAGAAGGAATACAAAGGAACACATAGGAAGTAATACCGGTGACCTCTACTTCTCATCGCCCATACACGTGTTGTGTTTTCATTATCATAAACAGTTCCGAGCAAAATCTTTGATACAGCGAGTACGTACGTAGAAACTTTTGAAGAAGAAAAGAAAAAGAAAGAAAGAAAAAAAAAAAGAAAACAAAGAATAACATTTATACGTATCATGTACGTGATAAATCGAACAAAATATAATAAAACGTTGTAGAAGAGAAAAAACAATTCTATGAAAACGGAAAAAAAATTATTAATATGATATCGCGTGTTAAAACGAATGTTAGAGATCTAATATTAAAATTTGAAAGAGAGAGAGAGAGAGAGAGAGAGAGAGAGAGAGAGAAAGTAGAGTTTGTCGAGTTCTTAAGAGAGAATCACGTGAAGAATTAAGAAAAAGAAATAAAGATAACACTAAGAAGCAGGATGAGTCACCCCTTTGCCGAGACGTCGAATGATGTCGTACTGATTGCTGACGTGAGCGTCGATCTCGGAAACCTTCGTGGTGTTTTTCTTGGCGGACATCGTACTTCTGTTGGACGCTGTTATCGTCGTCTTCGTCCTTTTGATCGTCGTGGTTGGTATTTTCTCGTCGATGAGACTTTTCGAGTATAGCTCACGAGGGATTTCAGGCGGAAACGGCGCTCGCGGGACGCGCCGCATTCATGTCTTCTTACACATCGGGAAAGGAAGATCCAGTATGATCTAGTCCGACAGTTTTTTCATTCAACCTCTTACACGTCAATGTGCTTGTGTTTATAGAATTCATGACGGTTACCACGACGACATGTTCGGTGCCACCCACGCCTATCAACGATATCGCTTGACCGAGCTCGTACGATATAAGGGGTAGGGATTACTCGTGTATGTAGGGGTTAACATGTGGAAGGGGAACGAGGAAATAAATATTTCTCTCATTTTATACGTCATCGGTACGATAATAATTAAAAACGATCCATAATTAGTCGTGCGTGGTAAGGGAAAATTCATTCGATTAAATTTGTTTATTTTAATGTTAAATAAAATTGAATCGTAAAAGTTATGAAAATTTATGTTTATGAGTATCATTATGAAATTATTATTATTATTAATACTTATTACGAATATTTGTTGCATAAATAATACTACAATTCCGCATCTGTAGTATAGTGGTCGACATCGCGGTCTCTCTCACCTGAAAGATCCAGGTTCGTTTCCCGGCATTGCCTTGTGATTCTTTTTCAGCAGGTGATGGGTTTGTAACCGGGTTGACTCGAGTTACTATGCAATCCGGGTGTCGCTCATGTTTGCAGTAGAACGGTAAGTAACGACGATCAGCTAACATCATCCATCCATCATCGCGGTGCAGAATGTAAAAGGTAAACTTAATGCACTATTTTCCCAAGAAATTCGCTAACTAACGTGATCTTTAGAATTGCAATAATTTCCTTATAATACTTATAACATTACGTGATTAATTGCAATAAAAGTGTGATATGGTTTAACGAAATATTCTTTCGAAAGAATTTATAAGATTGAAATTGTATAATAAAAACAGAACCGACCGAGCTTGGTTATACGATTAATCAAAGATCGAACGGTATAACGTTGACATTTTTCGAATACTTTGAGAGATTACTTTTAAGAGATTTATACTTTTAAAGTAAAAGAAAACGATGACATCGAATATTTTTCATTGAGAATCGTAGCCAAATACATACATGTGTTTGCCAGCTGCGATTACAATGTAGACCTACGGAGTTTAAGGGGAAAACGATATTGTAATGTTTACTTTTGCGAGGAAGAGCAACGAGCGCAATCTGTTGAGGCTCAAAGAGATACGTATAATATCTCTTTAAACGAGACATTTATATTTTTATAAAAGTAATTCTGAAATAACGATAAATATATCAGTTCGCTCGAGCAGCATACTTTCTCTTGATTTATATTCCTCTTTCCTGACATTTATTATCAAGGAAAAAATATGAAAAATATAATACCGCTTTCATACGTTAGCAAAGAAATCTTATGATTCATCGTTACGTTACATCTGCTTACAGAATATTCTCATTCGTTACGCGCTAAGTGATCGATTTAGTCAACGATCCGATAGAATCGTAGAGAGCACGTTATTAACACTTTGATAAAAAGGAGATATAAAAGTATGATAATCGATCTTTCCGAAGCACGGTTTACACGATCTAAATTCAAAGAATGGTGAAAGGTAAAGTATTAGCTTAATTCATAAGCTTATCGATCACGCGTACTCTACATAAATGTATACGTACGCGATAAAAAATTTATACGGCGAAACGAAAAATCCCTGCGCACACGCATATTTTATTTCCCTTTCAAGTTATACAAACTGTCCCCAAACATTACTCCAATTTCCCTCAACGCATACACAATTAAAATTAATTATAACGTGATGATATCTTAATTATAATTATTATCGTTATTATATATCTTTTTTTCTTCTTTTCTTTTTATGATTTAAAGGATATCAATGCGAAACAAGTAGTAGTATTTCGCTTATAACGAGTAGAATTTTTTTTTTTTTTTTTTTTTTAAAGATCTTTAACGAAAGTATATCGAGGAAACAAACGAATTAATTCGCGCAAGATCCTCAAGATACCGTCGTTTATTTAAAATATTCGGACCGTAGAAATGCGCTCTGTGGTCCCAAAAACAATAGCGCGAAATACGCTAGAATTTCACTTCCTGGGTTGTTGAATGATAATCGGACGCGAACAGTGAGCTGGCCGAGCATCGTGCGTCGGCGTTGGTTTTTCGTGAAAATGTTGTACAGCCTCCGGCGGAAAATCTGCGTTTCCCTTTGCGGGGACACCACTGATCATCATGGTCTTCGGTGGGCTGCAAAGTAAGCAAAACAACAACAAAATATATAACAAACTTAATTCGTTATTGCGTTTTACACCATTAAGGTGTTATTCTTGATAACGTATAATCGTTTTGAACTCATTAATCTTGAGGCAACAACGTCACGACTTTAAATATAGCGACATCAGATAACAGTAGTAGTAGTAGTAATAATAATAATAATAATAATAATAATAATAGTAACGATAACGTATTAAGCATTAAATCATAATAACATCGAGTAAGTGCGAGGCCATTAGGTGCATTTACGTTGGCTTGCGCAATCTTTTTGTTGAGAACAAATACGCGGAAAACTTCGTTGGAACCATTTATCACGTATCTCTTGAAAAAATATAGTGACTCGCACGTACACACGTATCTACACTTAAAAGAATTACCACCTACTGCCGACGACCATCCTGGGGATCCTCTCTCTTTCTCTCCCCTCTACCTTTCTCTTTAGCCGGCAACAGCACGTTTCTTCTACGACTTTCTGAATTCTTTCGAAAAATGTGCTTATTTCGACTCGATTTCGATCGAGGAGGTTAATATATCACGAATCTGTTCACCGATTTCTATCGTTATTATGATTTATAACTCGACAGCGTGAAAAATGAAAAATAATACAATCGTTATCTAACGATGTAAATTTTAATACGACGTATTTTCCTTACCTGCTAGAAGGCCTGCTCTCCTCGATGTCCTTGCTTGGCTTCACGTCTCGATCCTCCTTTGGTGTTTTGTGTTGAGTAATCCTCATTCCTCCTGCTTTCACTGAAACGAACGATTGGAGTTAAGGATGATGACGTTAATTATTGTTTGAAATTATATGGCCTTGATACATGCTGACAGGTGCACTACGACGTCATCGATATTCAATGGTGCTTGTAAACACTGTTTAACCTTTTTTAATGGGATAAGTAATTAAAGATTTCGATTAAACTAACCTGCTGGAGGATGACCGCCCTTCAGTTTACATTCCTCTGTACTCGACATCTTCCGTGTCGCTATGTAGGCCCAAATACACTGGAAATTCTTCGCGCACGAAAGTACAATATGTTCCTCGTTCGTTGTAATGACACCGATCACGCCGCACTATGCGTTGCGGTGGTCGACGTCAACACATACGAACATTGCTAGTATCGATAGTGGGGAGCATACAAAGATCGCGCCATTTTTGAATCATATAGGTTATACGTTGTTAATACAAATGTATTATAATGTGAAAATTTTCATCACTCCGGTTAAATATTATTACGGTAATGTAGTATTACGTTGAACGATATAAATGTAAGATTACAAAACATACTTGTCAAGAAAATCTATATGTAATTTGCATCTTATATAAAATGTAAAAACTATTTTACTCAAATTTTGATTACGATGCATAGGATTAATATAATTATTTTGTGTACGTGCGTAAGGTTAGAAATTTCATGTGTCTCCTGTAAGGTTAAGGTTGACAGTTAAGTATTAATTCATTTTATAATATACACGAGGAACACAAAATTTGATGAACTTCAATTTGAAAGCTTTCGATGAAAATATTCCTAAGAACAATATTTTATTAAGCGAAGAGGGGCAAAAAAATACAGTACGTTTAGATTGATTACTTGCTGCTTCCTGCTAGTTTTTGCTCTTGATACATATAATGCAAATCTTTGCAATCTTCGTCGGAGATATGTACCCAACCGGTTGATTTCATATGATATACTAAAAAACAAAATCAAATAAGTGATTAATATATAAAATTGTGTGATTACAGAACTGTTGCTGCTTACCTCTTACTATACCACCGGAATATGCGTCTCTATGAGTAGCGTGATAAATCGCTCTTCTTCCTAGCTCGTAAGCTTCTTTATCCGTCAGGTCCCAGTGATAACCGGAATCTAATACGCCAAAGGCATAGATGGAGCCAGAACCTACGCTAAATATCTTTCCTGGTGTTCGAGTACCTTCTGAATCGATGTAATACATTCCAGGACCACGTTTATCCCAACCCGCAAGCATCATACCTAGAGGAATATCATATATTCGCAAATTTGTATATTATCTTTTTGAATAAAACTTGAATGTATGCGTAAAACCAAAACAACCGAAAGATTGTTTCTTTGACATCTTACCCATGCTCAAACCCATCCCTTTGTAGTTGTATACCATGTTTGACAATAGTTTACTAGCAGCAGCAATTGAAATACGCTCTCTATTTCTCAATTCATACATACGACATTGTTTAGCTAAAACACGATCCCAATAAACACAATCTGCAGCACCACCAGCCAAAGTACCAAGAAGATAATCATTTATCTCCACTATCTTCTTCATCGTTTGTGAACCTATAAAGACATAGAGTTGTAGTCAATGTACAATATTTTTGGATTAATAAGCTTTGTTAGGAAATAAATTATTACCAATAAATTGGCCTCCCGTAGCACGGGAATCAACGGCCAATATGATACCGCCTTGATATTGAAATCCCAATGTAGTGGTTCCATGATCGAATTGGATTTTTAAATGTTTTCCACTTTCATCGGTACTTGCAGAAAGTTGTGCAAGACTTTCAGCAGGCTGGAAATCGTATATATAAAACGAGTAACATAAAAAATTGTATAAAATTCTTCTACATGATTTGACAAATTTCAGATACTAGTTCACAAATGTAATAACTCATAAGTCAATACTTACGTTTATGTACGGTGGTACAGCTAATTGAACGTTATTTGTAAAGTTTCTTGTGTATTTCTCGATTTCACCTGGTAATTTATCCTTTTCTTGCAAAAAGTTAAAATCTACATAAGAATTAAGTCCACAAACTTCTGCGAGCGCCATGTTTATACGAATACTGAACTCATATAGCATGTCATCTTGCTAATTTTTTTTTATCTCTGTAGGTGGCGTTGATAACTCATGAAATGAATTTGGACTTTACAAATTTAAACTTATTTAGTTAATATTAAACGATTGTGTTATGACAAATCATGCTCGTTAAAACATTTCAACGATTAAATTATTTTCGATATATTTTACAATAAGTGATAATAAGTCCATTTTTAAAAGGGAATGTATAGAACCGATCGAATGGACCAATCACCGTTAAAAGAGAAAATAGTCGATTTAGATAAGCCAATTAGATTCTTCGATATTCTTTCTTTCAATATTCTTTCTATTCTAATTGGATGTTTTTAATATGTACTTATAAATAAATAATTCTTTTTTCTTGTTATATCAAATTATTTTGTCATATTGATTAAAAGAATTTCGTAGACTTCATTGATGTAGGAAATAATTAAAAAGATAAAAATAATATGTATTATTTTACAAATTTAATCGTATATCTTATCTTGTCATGTAAACTGGAGACCTCTAACAACGTACAGTTTAAGTTTTTAATACAGCAACCGAGCGAGTATTTTTGAATAGTGGGGACATTCAAACGGCACGTAAACGTGTAAAAAGAGAACGAAATTGGCAAACTGCCAAGAAATCAAAGATAAATACACAAACAGGTAAATGAATTTCTTCTATTCAATAAAACAGCTCTTGATTTTTGTTTCGTGTAAGAAGTTTAGGAAGAGTCGTTAATTTTTATTTATTATGTTAACTATTTTCAATTTTTCAATTACAATAATTAATAATTAATAATAATTAAATTTTGTTTTACATGTATAACTGTTTATTATTTTATTTCGAATAGATGGATTTTTAATTTTCAATTAAAATAATACGATACTGAGATCTTTCTTTGTAAATTTAATACAATTTGATTATTTTTTTTAAATAATTGTTTTAACGTTTAAAATAGACGTTACAAAAATCACATTCCTGATTGGTCGTTTTAATTTGTTTTTTCATTGGTCTATCTCATGGCTTTTCAATACATTTAATTACTTTGGAACAAGGAAACAAACAGAACAAAATTTTCATTGGTTAATTGTTTTGCGAATCACAGAACGATTAACCAATCAGCGATCGATTGTCATTTCTTTATGCGATTAACTGTTATAGTTATCGAAGTCGTCAGGGGGGACGTGCGTTCTTTCTAAAAAAGTACAATTTTTTTAAATATTCGAGTTATATCTATCTTTAATCTATCAAATCTTAGTAACTAAGTATTTTACTTTGAAAAAATATGAAAAGTGATGAAATTGTGCGTAGAAAAAATGAAATTTTCCTCTTATAGTGCGGTGTGTAAGGTGATCCGAATGATTGATTTGTGAATCTTTGGCCAAAATGGAACGAAAAGGAATACGTCGACGATTTTACTTAAATAATTGATCTACCACGACTATAATAAGGTAAACTCAACAAGTATATTAATTATTATGCATGATTATTAGAATACGTGCATATATATATAGGAGATATACGTACAATATGTTACGCATACATACATACATGCATATACACATACATCATACGTACGTATAACTATATATTATTCGCTTGTATATATATGCAATAAAGCACGTACGATTAGGTACATAACTTTTTTTTATTTTAATAGAAAACGAATCATAGGTTTACGTTTTCTGTCGAAATAATACGTTTATTTATGGAATCACGTAAAAGAACGAAATGAACTTATATTCGATAAAGTATACGTTAGTAACGCGACAATGAAGATTTTTCTCTAGTTCCTGTAGCTTCTAATAAAGGCGTCCTTCGTAGCGCATTAGTACATCTAACATCCAAGAGGTCTATCGACGCACGCGTTAACATTCCATCGTGCATCGTTCTATGAATGTATGGTGTCTTGTCTCATAATAATCTTCCTTTCACTCTTTTAACGACGTCATATATATATATATATATATATATATATATATATATATATATACACATATATACATATATATACATATAGATATCACATATGTATATATCATACACACACACACACACATATATAAGTACACAGGTCTTATACATAATATCTATATACCTATCTATCATACTATCATACTATATATAGCTATATATATATAACTAGCAGCGGAAAATGCAGTTATCGAAGTTATATAGTTGGTACGGTGCAAACTTGGAAAGATACGTTTCAAATAGTATTTTCATGAGTCACGGTAACACCTGCAACGGTTCAACGAGATTTCTAATACTTTTACTTATCTATTCGACTTATGCCCGTAGGTACTCGAGAACATCTTAAGTATGTATTTTATCGTTCGACTGATGGATCGATGTAATATGAACTAACTTGAGTGCTCTCGACGTTTGATCCAGTCAGAGGACTGCTTCTTTTGGATCTTACAAAAACAAGTAAAACATAAATAGAAAAATAAATCTTTACCTTTTTGTTTTGCTACTTCGTATCTGTTGTTGGAAAACTTTGACCCTTGTAAAGAATGATTTTTCTCTCTCTTGTTCCATCGTCAAGTTGATTACAAACGCATTATTTTCATATCACGGATTGTTGCATAACAGTTAGACTCCTTTTCCATTTGAATTGTTTGTAATCAAATGGATGAATGTGATTTTGGAAATAGTCGGATAAATAGTATGAAATTGCAAACGAAGATCAACGTCTTCGCATATTATATAAAAATTATTCCAACGATGAAAATTTTGGTAGTATCTAGTCGAATCATTTTTTTACTTTAGGATTCATAAATGAGCAATTTCTTTGCTCTCGCGTGCATTTTACGATTCCCATCATCGAACGTTCGAACTTTGATATTTTTAAGACTTTTACACACTCATCGATATAAAATGTAATACGTAAGCAGTAAGGGAATTCACTAATCAGAGTCGACTATGCATTTTTCGACTGCAAGACGTAAGCCGTAGCTATGAAAAATTTCGTAAGGATAAAATCCTTACGGTTTACGTTTTACGTATTACGTAGATACGCGTGTGTGAAGGTTTTTCAATTCACCAGCCATTACACCATACTTGAAAATAAAAGTAGTGCATAGTTCATGCGTAGGTTTTCTCTTCGTACCTTACTCGGTATATAGGATAATAGATTTCGAAATAATCAAATATTGATATTATATTGTACGTTTGTAAAATACATTTCGAGATATTGCCGTTTAAAAATTCGAAATATCAATTCTTATTAATTTCTTTTCGATATATAAATGTATCGATAAAATGTATCGCTGTATACGATATATATATATAATGTTTTCGAAAAAAAGCAGAAAAAGCAATAAAAAGAAATCAAAAAAGAAGGAACAGAAACGATACGAAGCAATCTAAAGAAAAAGGGAAAAAAAAAGAAACAAAAAGAAAATAAATAACAATAGAAAAGAAGAAAAAATAAAGGACAGAAAGAAAAGCCATGCAGCTCGCGAGTTTATGGTGGTGTCGAATGATGGGGATAGTTTTCTTCCATCTTATCGAAGCGAACAAGTAGAAGAACATGGGCGATTGATTGATCACTTATGGTTTATATCAGCGTTTTTTAATCTTTTTTTTTTTTGCCATGCTATTTGATCAATTCGTTTATAATGGCTTTACGGTTTAATTGTTTATAATGAAAAAATTGATAGATTGGAATTATTGTTTATTATTTTAAAAACATGGCTCTGTTATTGGCGATATTCTCGCGAAATATTTCACGAGTGTTCTCTTAAAATCTCTTACAAATTAATTACTTTGTTCGCCTTGATAAACAACATAGAAGATATTATTCTCTATTAATAAAAAATTTAACGCGATCTCTAAATTGAGAAACGATTGATTCATATCGTTGAAATATTTATAACAAAATGGACGCTGTTCTGAAAATGATCGATGGATCTTTTGGAATTTTGTTGAAGTATCAGACAATATTTAATATCGCGATAAACGAATTGTGCGCAAATAAATCTCGTTAGATTTAGTCCTGCCAATTTTTCTAATAATTACAAAAGTGTACTAACGAATCCGAACATTTAGAATACTTTACTTATAAAATAAAACTTTCAGCAAAATCTAAAAAATACTATTTCTATCGAAAGTTGTAACGAACAAACGCTTCGTACGATGACGATTGTAAAAGGGGCTTAAGAAAAGAAAAGAAAAAAAAAAAAGAAAGAAAAAAAAGAAAAAGAAAAAAGAAAAAAGATATTTACAAATTCGCGAATTTAATCGTAGATATTATTGCACGTCAAAATGTTTCTACCGATCGAAGTTGAAAAGAAATCGTTGAAACTAATGTGTTCGACACGCGTCGTATATTCTATCTCTTTTTCTCTTGCAAATGTATAAATAAGAGGAGAGAAGAAGAGAGGGAAAGAATGAGAATGATTTGTAATAGGTATCTCGTAATTTATAGTAAGTTAAGATAATCGATTATCCAAATACGTCACTAAGCGATACAACAGACAAATATGTTGGTATGTTCCGAATAGGAAATTGTTATTATGTATCACGTATTATTTTCTTTTCTTGTGGGGTCAGCGATATGACGTATTTCTTACTGGGGTCACGTGTACGGGGGTAAGGCATCGAAAAATGCCACGCTATTGGTTCGATCCTACGTCGAACCACCTATAAACGCGAGAGACGTTATCCGCGTCTTTGATAACGATGTTATATTTTCTTTTTGATTCCGTCCTCTCGAAAGATCGCGATGTTTGCCAAACGTTTTCAAACGTTGATAACGATAACGAGCTAATCGACTCTTTCTTTCTCTCACTTCATTTTCCTTCTCTCTCTCTCTCTCTCTCTCTCTCTCTCTCTCTCTCTCTCTCTCTCTCTCTCTCTCTCTTTCTCTCTCTCCTTTTCATTGTCTCCTTTTCTTTTTTATCTTTCATACAAATTTTTATCTTTCATAAATTCATATTCTTCTTTCTATTCTCTTTTCTTCTTTCAATCGGATAGGTGCAAAAATTAATAGCTGTACTTTGAATTTAAAAGATTAGATTGGAATTTGATCTTGATCGGTTTTTATGATACAACTTTGGTGGGAGACTTAAAAATGTATGATAGAAGGGATTGAATTAGATTTAGTATGTATAATAAAATGATGGGAATATTGTGTTTTATAATGATTCTGTATGTATTGTATTAACATTGAGTTACGTGTAGTTTATAGTATGGCTTATATCTCCTACTAATCAATGTGGCACCAGAAAGCAAACAAGCAAACGTTGTTTTCATCGTAGTTTCACGTTGTTTTCTATTTATCTATTGTATATTACGTACTGTGTGTTTTGTGTACCCTATAGAAAATTCTCGATTAATAGAGAAATAGTTAATTCATTTATTTTACGTTTTTCGTTGAGATTCGCGAACTCGCCAAAAAAATAACAAAATTACGTGTACATGAATGACATTGCGAGTTTTCCCTTTTTGTACAACCTCGATGCGTGATCGATAAGTAATTGCGTTGTTCGTATAGAATGATTGAGAGATCGATTTCCATGGGTAGAAATATTTTAGATAGCCTCAGTTATCCTAATTGACACGGTTATCGTTCGAAAATTTTCCAACAATTATTTTTAGAATCTCTTTTTAATGACCAACGAATCGCGCTTGATTTTTCCCTCGATTGGTTCGAATTAATTGACTTCGATTTTTCTATAGCGATTTATCGACCCTTAAATAGAGAATTAAAACGTATTTAATATTTAATCATTTGCGATGTAGTTATTTTTCTAATTCATTCATGGTCAATTTTGATGCAATTTTTTTTTTATCTTACACATGAGTACATACACATATACGTGGAAAACGATTTTTAAATAAATATCGTTTTTCGTTAATCTGTTTTATCAAATGAATGAAATAACACGTGTCTTAGAGGTGACTTCAAAGTTTTAAAAGAAAAAAAAAAAAATTAGTGTTATCACGTCAGCAATGACCTTGTATTGCAAAGAGTTAATAATATAAAAAGTACTTAATTCTTGAAATAAATCTATCGCAATGTATTGTAAGTATATTTTGCGACGTCGTTAAATAAATTTTCGGCTTGTTGATATCTACGTATAATATCTTTTTATAAATTTCTAAAATATTCATAAAAATATTATAAGTTAAAACGTTAACTTACTTACTGATTGTAATAAAATTTTACAGATAGCGAGATCATAATAAGAAATAGAAAACAAGAGAATCTTTGAGATAAGTATCTAAGTACATGCATACGTAATGTGTAAAAATACGTAATTCAAACATAATGCGAACATATTCGAACTTCTTTGTTTAGATATCGCTAGCTTTATCAGGTTTGGAGGGTCGTTAAGGTCAATGGTACCACGCAAGATTCGATAAGATATTAAAATCGTCATTTTGAGCTTCATTTATGGGGTGACAATGTTAATTTAAAGATCAAAGTGGAAATTAATAGGGACTTCTAATTCACGTATCTAACGAATTAATTCTATATCGTACATTTAAATGATCTTTTAAAAAATAGAAAGTAACGTGTTTATCGCGAGAGAAACTCGAGATTTTAACGAGTCGACGTGAGATTGAGAAAAGAAAAAAAAAAATGACAAGGCCAGGTTCTTGGTAGTTGGCATCTATCTACGTGTTCCTTCGTAGATTTCGTTTTCATCCAATGGATATTTAAAAACACGTTTGTGAATATACAGGAAAGCGAAAATTAAATTTGACGTAATATTTTCTTATATTTAGTTCCTTTTTCTTTTTTCTCTCTTTTCTGTCTTTCTTTTTTTTCTCTTTCCTTCTTTTTTTTCTTTTTTTTTTTTTTTTTTTAATCTTATAACACGTTATAGTAATAATATTCATGGGTTTGGTGAAAATACTCGTTGTGTCTTTGTTTCAAGGGAAACGGAAGTTCCTCTTTCGCTGACTCGCTTCTAGTTATTATGTAATAAATATATACAGTGAGAAGCAGTAACAACGTATGTCTGGTTATCCCTTTCATTTTTTCGAATTTCTCTTTTTGCGTGTATTTTCTTATACGTTTAATCATATTCTATAACGTAATTAATGTATTTATGAAAGATATTATTTGAAAATATAATAACATCTATGGGAACACAAAAACGTGATACCAGATATTATGAATTTAAATAGTCGATCAATCGTACGATTAAAAATGTTATTTGTAATTTTAGAATTATTCGTAATGCTATTCGTAAATTTAGAACAATCCTCTATTAGAATAGCTTGCCACTCAAATGCATGCTTTTGCAAAGTTACAACACATTAATGTAATCCAATGATCGAAAATATTCGAGAGTTTAGTTTCCCATGAAATTTTTCATAGAAATAATTCTTTCCATTATTTCCCATTATTTATTATAACATATTTCCAACATCTATTGAATAATTATCATGTAATAACATTAACGACGACCATCTGAAAATTCTTTTTTTTTTTTTTAAATACAGCTATACGTTTCATTCTTAAAGTGAAACATATCTGAAAAATAATTGCAACGAAAAATAAAAAAGAAAGAAGAAAGAAAAAAATATATATATATATATATAAAAAAAAAAGAATACAAAGTGACGAACTTTTTCAAATGCTTTTAGTAATTTTCTCAAAATATTAAAAAATATAAATCACGAATGTATCAATGAGTTAACATAATCATACAAACATAGAAAAACATATTAACCTTGTGTAGAAAAGAAATCACGAAAATGATGATCTCTCTCTCTCTCTCTCTCTCTCTCTCTCTCTCTCTCTCTCTCTCTCTCTCTCTCTCTTTCTCTCTCGATGTATGCAAGTGCAAATATAGACACGTATATATACGCATAGATAAATATACATATATATGTATATATTATATGTATGAGTATACTCTGTGGAATCAAACAAAGAAGCGTGGCACCAGTTTCGATTACCTTTCGGAAACTTGGCACTTTACGTGGCGACCCAGCTACGAACGTTAATGCTTCGATAATGTCTTTTGCTCGTACGCACACGCACTTATTCCACTCGAGTGACGATTCGACTCGATAATGATCGTATGCCGCACTGTGATTACGCAACGGGAGTAAATGAGAGAAAGAGAAAGAGAAAGACAGACAGATAGAGAGAGACAGAGAGAGAGAGAGAGAGAGAGGGAGAGAGGGAGAGTATGTGTGAGAGAGAGAGAGAGAGAGGAGACCCGATTCTCCGTCGGTGATCGTTGAGTAAGAGACGAGGTGAAGGTGAGCGGTTAAAGTCGAGAGTAGTGGTGCATAGAGAGTGTAAACTGCAACCACACTCTCTAACTCCCTAGCTACTGAACTAAACATCATAGCAAACTTCGTATCAAACGTCTCATCGAACATTAAAGTTAAAGATGATAGGCGGAATACGTGGTCTCGTGAATATTGAACATTTCCTCAGATAAGAGGAATTAAATGTAAATGATCACAAAATAATTCTTCCTTTTTTTCATCTTTTTCTCCCCTTTCTTTTTTTTTTTTTTTTTTTTTTAAATATATGTACGTACGTACGTATTTATGTATATAAATCTGAACAAGTTCAAAGATATAAGGATCGGTATAGATAAGCTTTTTAATATTGTTAATATTTTCTTCTCAATTAGCAGATATGATTAAAATATGGAATAAAAATAATAATAATAATAATAATAATAATAATAATAATAATAATAACAATAACAACAACAACTAATAAATTATCTAAACGTATAGAAGATCATTGAAGCAGAGCAATTTGAGATTAAATATTTTGCGATTGATCAATCGTGAAGCATTTATAGAATTACTTAGATCTATTTATTCTTAGATAGGCTTTTAATATCGTCAATGTTTCTTTTTCTGAATAAACCGGAATGATTAAAGTATGGAATATAATAATAATAATAATAATAATAATAATAATAATAATAATAATAATAATAACAACAATTTGTAAATTATTTAAACTGGTACGTAGCAGTTTGAGTTCAGATATCTTATGATTGATTATAAAGTATATTTACAGTATTTGTCAAGTCTAAAAAGTTGATTCTAAAAGTTTGTTAAATCTTGAATCATTAAATAAGTTTTTTAATATCGTCAATATTTATTTCTAAATTATTAGAAATAATGACAGTACGATATAATGATAATAATCATTTTTATAAGTTATCAGAATGTAAACAAGAATTAAAACATAGTAGTTGTAAAAATTTTGCTATCGATCGACTGTAAACTTTATAGCAATATTTGTTAAATTTATAGCAATATTTGTTAAGTATATCGTTGGATAAGCTTTTTAATATTGTCAGTATTTTCTTTTACAAAGTATCAAGTAAAAAAAGCGAGAGAAGGTATAATCGAATTTGATCAATTTAAACATATTTGAAATATTGCAATTTATAATATTCAGATCATGTAAGTCAATTTACTTAACTCTTTCCGAGGTCGAAAATAAAGAAAAGCTATCTCTCTCTTTCTCTATCTATCCATCCATCTATATTTTCCTATGAATTAGCAGAAATGATAATAGTATGGTATAGTAATAATAGTAGGTAATTTGCGAATTATCTGTGCATAGAATAGAACTGAAATGTAAGTTTGAAACCGAATACTTTTCGATCGATCGATTGCAAAGGTTTTTACAGTATATATTATTGGGTTTGTTTTATTCATAAATAAACGTAAAAGCGATTCGGAATAAAACTCGATGTACTTTTACGAGTTTCGAGAATGACTGGACTTTTATTATGCAATCCTAGCCTACTAAAATACGTTAGGTTAGAATGAAACATTGACATAAGTCGAGTAGGTCGATACGATTTGTGTATCGTTGAAAGAAAAATGGAAGACAAAGGAAACGACTTTAAAGCGATACTAAATATCTTTAGCACGTGAATACTTTGTGCAGTCTCGTAAAGGAGACACGAAAGCAACCTACTCGTCTAAGTTTCGATTTATTTTTATCTTCTCTATGGCTCGTAAAATCTCGCGAGAAGTGCTACAGGTACTTACTTTAACTCTTCTTTTCGTACAGAGTCGTTCAATTTCATGGAAGAGAATCGGTTTCGTAGTAGTAATTTGCTTTTATTTTCAAGAGCTGCAAAAATCTTGAGGAAAACATTTTCTTAAACTGTATTATATTATATATATATATATATATAAAATATATAATATAATATAGTTAGCAGATATAATAGCAGGTTGGTGCAACGACCATGACGTAATTCTCGTAATGCGTTTTCCCGTAGCATGGAATATACGTGAGTCGATCGAATGACGACCGGTTGCTAATCTTTTGAATCAATCGAACGTTTCTAAACATCGACTAGGTACGCAGGAGGAAGACGAGGTCGAAATGAACGCTTTTCTCTCTCTTTCTCTTTCTCGTTTTCTCTCTTTCTCTCCTTCTTTGCCTATATTTACGAGAAGCATCCGATTTCCAGTATTTTAATGTCGAAACCTTCATGAACCTTCTCGAATCCGGTACTTATAAACGACACGTGTCCTCGCGCACGTAGCACGTAGTACCATGAGTTTTAAAAATGTAAGCGCGAACAATGGTAAACAGAGATTCTTACCTGAAAGACTTAAAAACTATAATTTACTTTGATCGGTCCATGATTTTTGTTTGTTCTTATTCTTACAAATATTCTTTTCAATATTTCTATTTCGCGAATTTTCTTTTCTCTTCTTTTCTTTTCTTTTCTTTTCTTTTTTTTTTATGTATTATTACGTCGATAAAAACGATACTCGATCGTATTTGTTTTTCCTTTTAACACCTTTTAAATCTTTTCAGAATCAATTTATTTATTTCTTTTATTTTGGCACCGATGATAATTAGTTCTCCTTTGATAATTAGTCTGCTTTTATATTTGATTTATATTTCGAGCGTTGTCTTAATTAGATTTTTTTTCGATTTTACGATTTATGGTTTCATTGATTTCTAGTCTTAATTATGTATTCCTTTTTTAATTTATATTTAAGAATGCTTGATAATAATGGATGTAGAAAAAAAAAAGTATGAATATATCGATAAGAACTTAATTATTATTTTTATATGGCATACGTTAAAGTTGATTTGATTTACAATGTATTTATTTTTATTGTTGCAATAATTTTCTAATCGTATCTTTTATTCCGCCGACTCTTCTTTATCTATTTATTTCTAGACTTTATAGTTAGAAACTGTATTATTTTTTAATTTATTCGTTTATTCTTTTGTTTGATTTACTATCTAGTATTTAGCAGTATATATTAGTATTTAGTAAATACTTTGAAATGATTTCAATTGTCTTTGGATTTATTTGCTAAAATTTCTTTAATATCGTTTTGCAATGTTTGTTATATATTTTCGAATCTTTTGTACACTATTACGATATATTCATAATTTTATAGTTTTTCTTTTTTTATTAAACATTCATTTCTTAGATCAGTATGTTTAATTTTCGTGTTTGTTAATGCCTTCAAAATAATTCGAGGGCTTCGTTTGATTTCTCTTCCAGAATTTTATTTCAATAAATTTGTAAAAATCAGTGATAGATTTTAAACAATCGGTCGTATAAACCACTCATTAGAAACATTAATGAAATTTTGATTAGATTAACCTTTATAACTTAAACAAAAAATTAATAAACAGTTAATAAATAAATACTCAAATAAACAATTTATTTGATAAATGACAAAGTATATTTTTTTAGATAGTTAATTGAAAACTTTCCAGAACCAGTTTTAGAAAGAACAGATTTTCTTTGCCTTCGACAATTTTTCTGCTGTTCGTCGATGTACCCGAAAGCTTGATTTGCTTGACCTTTAACATCCGGTCGTCGGGTCGTATTGATAGACACGTTGAGTTCAAGGCACGATGTGAGGATATATAACTTACCGTAGACGTGGAAAAAGAATATGATACGGTTGATAGTAACGTCAAGTTGTCGATAGAATTCTTTATTTAAATAACTCTTTAGGTATCTATCAAGAGGAGACATTTATAATTACTTTATATTTATTTTATCTTTAGTCATTAAAATCATTTGTATTAATTTTATAATAATCATCTGATGCCTACATTTATTTTTCCATTCGATAGAATATTAGGTATCATAATTAGATTTCGAAGGTACTTAAATAATCGATTGACGCGAATTTCTAATGGAAAGAGATCACTTTTTTTGACATTGACTTTTCATGTTCGAAGATAATTAAGGGAAACAATACTATGGAATATTTTTGACACTCGTATATATTCGTACGAAAGTGTATCATCTTCTATATACCCTTTGCTCAGTGCAATCATTCTCGCGGTTAAAGTCTACCAGTCGAGCGATTACATCTTCTAATTATATTGTTTTACTATATTATATATACACACAGACACACACACACACACACACACACACACACACACATACATTTTTCAAAACGTGTGGACATAACTTTACTACAGGATTCAATAACATTACAATAAGAAAATAAATAAATTTATACATACATTGACCTATATAACTTTGTTCTCGAGATACAACCGCGTTTGTATTGTATCAATTGTTTACCTGTTTTTAGAAAAACTATTCGAAGAGATCACCTTCAGCTCGAATATAACCTTCTAGAGGTCTTATCATTGAGATTCTGACTCATTCAGTCGTCCGATATCGTCAGAGTTAGTTGGCATGGTAGTATCTTAAATTTATCTAGTAAAACTTTATAAATTCTAACCGCTTTAGAGTCTCCGATAAAGTCACAAATAAAAATCTATCGGATTTAAGTTCAGTGATTATAGTGGTTTATTGATTAGTCCTCCAGACTGATCCATTTTTTTGGAAATCAATCATCTTAATGAAGAACACGTCGGATATCGAAAGAATTATTAGAAGACAGAAATTCGGCTGTACATTAGGGACAAGATCGTATCGAACACACGTTTATATCAATTTATTTTTCTTATTTTAATGTGCTGAATGTAAAAGCAAAGAAGTTATGTCCACGAGTTCTAAAACACCCTGTGCTACGAATGATTGCTTCGTCAGGATGATAACACGGTGAGTCCCATGAAATTTTTATATTTATAGGAATTATATTTATAAAAGAATGTATGTTAATCTACGTGTCGAATAGATCATATTTAAGTACTTACGTATAAATAGTTGAAAAGATATTTCGTTTCAACGAGAGATGCGATTTAAACTTATTTCGTTTTGGAGATTATTTTTCAACGAAGAACTTTTAAGAGTTACCGTTTTAATCGATCCACGTAATACATTCTTCAATGCTTTCGTATTTCGACATTCAAAATGTCGATATTTGATGCCGAACAAGCGTTCCACTTTGAAACAGTCCTGCAAATACTCGACGATTCGTATCATCGTATTCGTATTTTAACAAATAAGTAGGTACGATAAACAGATAGATCTCGTTAAATCATCGAATCCTTTTTATAATCAAATTTATAAACGTGCAATTTTATAAATAATTCATTTCGAAACCATTTAAAAAAAAAAAAAAAGAACGAATTAAGAATATTACGGGAGAAGCAAAATTTGCGATATTATTTACTTAAGAAAAGATGATAAAGGGCGAGTGAAGGAGAGATGAAGGTTACAAGGGGAAGATTTGTTTATAAAATTGTACGCTTTTGAAATACGTACCATTGACGAGAATTATCGATGTTAACTTATTGACGACAAAGTTAAAAGAGGAAAACGAAGAAGAAGAAGAATACGAGAAGAGGAAGAGAAATATATCGTGTAAGTTGAAAAGAGAGAAAGATATCGTATCGATAACTCTTAAGTGCGTCAGGTCAGGCCATTTCTTGGGGAATGTTGCAATAGAGAAGAGATACGAGTCGCAGGGGGTCTACTCTTGTTATTGTTATTTTCCATTTTGTATGACGCCCTTCTTGTCAATAATTCCTCTCTCTCTTTCTCTCTCTCTCTCTCTCTCTCTCCTTGTCTCTATCTTTCTCTTTCTCTTTCTCTCTGCCTCCCACTCCCTCTCTCTTTCTCTCACTCTCTCTTTCTCTTTCTATCTTTGTCTTTCTCTTGCTCTGCCTCCCTCTCCCTTCCTTTTCCAGATGTCACAATTTCTTTTACTCATCATTTTAATACATACAAGCATAAATAATCGCGAGTATTTTGTTCGATGACGTCATCCACATATATATATATATGTATATGTACATGTATATGTATGTATATATACACACACGTTGTTGCTGGTCGGAATACTTGGATAATTTCATCAGTAGCATCCTCAAAGATTCACGATGATGAAATTCACTTGTTCGTTTACTCCAGCAAGAATCTTTTATAATTTAGGAATATCGGAAGGGGAATTGATACGGGGAATCGTCGTATCAAAGAAAGCTATAATTAATGTATAATATATATGAATATATCTTAATTACGTTTTTATCAGAGCGATGTGTTATTGTTGAAGTATAAAATTGTTTTTGTTGTATTTAAAGTTATAGAATAATTAAAGAGAAAATAATAATCGACGTGTAGTGTAAAAAACAGGAGCATGCTAAACGATAAGTCTAAGATTTCATTTAAGTAATGCGAATGTAGAAATTAGATACGTCCTTTGTAAATTGCGATTATTTATCTATGAGATAGAATTGTTAATACCGTGTATACTACAGTATTCTACGTCTCTAAATTTATAGATATGATTGACGAGAGAAATAATAATTGACAAGCATCAAAGAAACCAAGAGCACGATCATCTATGAGATCTGATCTAGACAATATGAATCGAAATGATTACGTCATCTTTACAATACAATAATATATACATATATTGAAAAAGAATTGTTAGAACTATATATACCTATATACCATTCTATGTTTCCATGCATATAAAACAATTTGACGAGATAAATGATAATCGACGAGTATCGAATAAAACGTAACTATAAAGATTTACTATAGAAGATTTCATTTAGGTTCTAGAAATTCATCGAAATTCGATTGCATATTTTAATTATGTCATAAATGACATAACTAACGATATCTCGTTAGATACGATACGCGATATGTAACATTAAAAAAAAAAATGCTGATGATTCAGTTTAATACTGTTCAGATCGTTGAACCAATATGTCCTTTCGCGAACGAAAGTCCGGTAACGTTTACCTTGTCTCGTCTTTTTCGAATTCGCGACAGATCGATGAAAGTGTTCGTGAGAAATGGTAAGAGTTACATTGGATGCACCGGGAACGCGTTCGTCACTGGGTCGTTCTTAGTGCACGCGGCTGTGCACGCTAATATTAGCGGCGCAACATGGTAACCGAGCATCGAGCTTATTCCTGGCCGAGCAGCTGGCTGCTCGGCTAGTCAGAGTCAAGGTCACGGTATTACGGAGCGCGACTCGTCGTTCCGTTCGTACTTGCGGATGTCTTGCACCGTTCTTGCATCCTCCAACATGCTCAAGTAAACGTTTGTATTCGAGAGTACGAGAAAATTCCATCCGGAAGTAAGAAGAAATTCGTTTTGGTTTGAAATCGATTCAAAAGTTTTATATCGCTAGATTTACGATTTTTTTTTTTTGTACATTTGTTATAGTACTCGTATAATGTTTTCATTAAATCGCTTCATAAATGTATGTAGATATGTATGTATTTATTTAAGAGCGCTTTCATAACGATTATGTTCGATGGAGAGAGATATAGGAATAGTTCATTCCATTGGTATTTGCTTTTATTAAGAATAGTTTTAGTCTTTCGATTATCGCACGAAGAATGATCAAAATGTTTTAAATACAGTCTGCAAAATTAAGCGTCAAGGTAGGTCGCTATGGTCACCTCCGTGGTATTAATACGTGTTAATATTTAATCGTCTGATATTCTCTTGTATAATGTCATAATAGAAGTAAATTTCAAATTTACTTTTTAACCAGACGAAGTAATTATGATAATAATAATTCATAAATTATTTCAAAATAAGAAATAAACGCCATGTATGTATGTATGTATGTATGCGTCTATTATATTTATTAAGACCCAAGCTAAAAGTATTTGTTAAATTCGTATTTGATCTAAAGGATATTTGTTCTATTAAGAAAAAAATATTTACACAAAATATATTTTAGATTCGTTAATAGTGAGAGTAAGAGAAAGAGGGAGATAAAGATAGAAATAGAAAGCTTCGGTAAATTCGAAGCTTTCTCTGACGTGTCCTTGTCTTTCAGACGACCTTGGCCTTCGTTTTAGTGATGGGAAGTATTTTGCATAGCCAGGAGGCAAATCGTGATGTGTGAACATTCAATACGCAAGTATACATTTATTTTTTATTTTTTATTTTTTTTTTTTTTTGTAATACTCTTTTCTTTCTTCATCGAATTCTTAAAGAAGAAAAGAAACGAAAGGGACGAATGATGAAGACAGTCTTCCATTACCAATAGCCATCTTACATACCCCGTTATGGAATAAGCGCTCTCGTTCGCTGTTGACTGACTTTATCCTAAGCATTCGTAACCAAAGGCCAAGGTAGTCAACTTACGTTACTTTCACCGATTATGTCGGTCTTTCTGGAGACGAACGCTCTCACTCGCACAGTTACTTTGTCTTTTTGTTATCCATTTCGATACTATTATGTTGGCATGCTGTTATTATATTCTTACACTATACGTCGCATATGTATTATATTATTTACTTTTTCTCTCTCTGTCTTTTTCTCTCAACGTATCTTTTATTACATAATTATTGTATAGTACGTATAATATATATTCTATGTATTATCTATTATACATATACATATATATATATATATATATATATATATATATATATATATATGTGTGTATACAGATACTTATACTTTACGTATGTAAGTAAATACCGGTTTATTTATCTATATGCATTACAGGTATAAATATATTTATTTATTGTATCTATTATATTTACTATGTTATACTATCTGTTATGTTGTTTAAAGATACTTATCCAAACTTTTTGTAAAACATTTCTAAAATGTTTTAAATCTCGTAGGTCGTTTTATTCACGATCCTCTTTTTGTCGATAGGACTCCGTCGAAAATATTGTAAATCTGTTAACTGACAGGAGTATTAAACGTATTTGGACTCGATGATTATCCGTCGAGTATCGTCGCTTTTTTTGCCGTTAGTAAATATTTTCTCGAAATCGTCAAGAGGACACTTTGATGTGTTCTTTTTATATGGGTAGATATATAAAAAATAAAAAGAAATGTATATATATATATATATGAAAAGAAATTCTCTAGTAGTTTCTCTAATAATATAGAGTTTCGTTGACGTTAGATTTTAAACGGCATTTTTTTTTTTTTTTCTTTTTAAAGAATATAAATTTCGAGTTAAGTTAATTCGTATAATACGTTTTTGGTTGTTAAATTATGTTCCCTAATCGTTGTCGTACTCACGTGACTGACCGTAACGAAATTTCGAATTGGAAATTTTTTTTCGATTTACTCTATCTCTTTCTTCCTGTGATCATGCTCTAATTGCTTCGAGGAAAACGTGTCAGCGAGGATGTCGATCGGAGTAAATACGAGGCACCTGTTAGCGTTTACCTCGAAGCTGAGAAAAATCTTATTCAACCTCCTTTCACGCTCGATGCGTTTTATCGGTACAGCAACCGGTATAAAGCGAAGCCACGTTGTTGATATTGATTTACACATACCTATATATTATAGAAATCTATGTTCATTTGCATTCGAGCGAAGGAATATTCGATTACAGATAATGATAACTGTTTGATATAACACAAACCGCTAAGGGTCAACTATGAACGAATCTTATCTCTTAGATATCAATTACATTGTTTTCATATCGAATCAATATAGACTTTTAATAAAATTTTCATATTTTATTCAACGCGTTATTTTATGGAAAGAAAGACAGATAAATAGATAGATAGATAGATAGAAAAAGAGAAAGAGAGAGAGAGAGAGAGAGAGAGAGAGAGAGAGAGAGAGGAGAAAAGTTTTTTGTTAAGATTAAATAACTATTAGATCTATCAAAAAATATTCATACTCTTTATTAATATATAATTAATAGATTCAATATAATTTCCATTAATATATTGTTGACCGAACAAATTATGGAGAAAGAAATATCTAGCTAGATTATTTTTTACAAAATATTCAATACAAAAAGCCTTTTCACACTTTAAAATTCTTATAGTTTTGAAGTATGACTTAAATTAGTGAATTTCGTTAAAGACGAGTGAACTTGTTGTTAGCCGATAAGTAAATGATGACTAGAAAATGAATAGAAAATGATGAGTTGATTCGTCATCGGTCAATAATGTCTTCGTATTAACAGTTTCTCTATCTTGAGATGGGAGCTTCTAGAATTTCTTTAAGATAAAACGACTTGTCTTCGTATAAATAATTATGTGTTAAGCGGATGGAACTTTTTGACCATTCTATAAGTCAAGAGGAGGAGTAGACGTTCGTTTCTTTTTATTTTTTTTTATTTCTTTATTTCTTTATTTTTTTTTCTTTTCATTTGTGTCATCTCGATCGACGTTCGATAGATCTTTATTTTTAGATGAATTTCTCCAAATCTATCCGAGTCATAAAATCGAATCGGCGATTTATTAAGAATTTTTTCCATTTTTGATAATACTACCATCTTAAAAATGAAAATTGGATCGAATTAAAATTATTTATGGATTCTTAGTCGAAAGTAATTTTATCTTTCATATAAATTTCAAGTCAGTTCATTGTCGTTTAGAATAGTGAATGTAAATCTAAATGTATCAAACATTTCGATTTTTATTTGATACTTAAACATCGTAATAAGATTATTTTCTCCTTATTCCTTAATTTTTCAAGGACGAAAAATGTTTGAAAAATAAAATTAATCAATATATTTACAATAATTTCGAATATATTAACAAAATCGTATGAGTTTGCACGAATCGAAGAATTTATCTTTTTAATACACGTTACGACTACATTTATATATCAAAAATATAAAGGAATTTATTCTCTGGACTATTTACTTTTATACGTGGCTTTAAATTCTATGAGATCTAGTCTTTTAAATGTCACAAAAGAAATGTTCGAAACGATTGAAGTAATACCTGCAAAATTGTGGAACCATGGATGACCCTTACGGAATTCAACGTATTAATGACTAATGTTAGTGATATTCCAGTGCGATAACATTAAAAGAGGATCGTGATTCTCAAGTTTGCAGGATGCAATCTCGATGGCGAATTACGCGTTGTGGACTATACTCTCTGATTCTTACGCAATCGATTTATCCATGCTATTCGTTCACCCCGCGAGCTAGATCGTCTCGTAAATCGTTCCGCCGTTTCGCGGCGTACTCGAGGCCTCTCGAGATTACTTTCGATTAATTGCCGTTTCCTGGTCGTTCGAACGTTGGCGCTTCAAATTTGCGCGGCATCTTTGATAAATCGTGTTATCTTTTCTTCCGTCTATCGAACATGAAAAACGACCGGATCGCGTTCACGAACGACGCGATTGTTTAATCGGTAGATATCCCTATTAAAAAATTAAAAAGAAAAAAGAAATGATTACACAAAATTAGTGCATCGTTCTGTTTATTTTTTCCTTTTTTTTTTTTCTGTTTCATTTTTTGTCGAATAATCTTTAAGGTTAATTAATTACCTTTTTTCTTATTCGTTAAAACAAATTTATCCTTATTCCGTTCGCGTTTTCATATTTTATCTTCGTTCAACGAATCGAAATAAATGTTAATTGTCGTCGAGATAACAAATTTTAACGTTTCATAATATTTTATCGTGTATCTACTTTTCCATTCGATTTATCTTAACTCGTACGCGTTAAGGCATTTCCGCAATTTTCAAAAAAAAAATATATATATATATATATGCATTACTTCGTTAAATCTTCTCTTCGTTAAAATGCTTTGTGCTTATATCGATGGAAAGAACGCGTATCCGTGTAAGGACGATGGTAATTAAGGTCAGATTAAGTCATTGCTTAAGTGTTTCTTCTATAAGTTAGTTTATAAAGTTTATTTGTATATTTCTACGAAAGGATATGAGAAAGGTATGAAAAAAAGCCGTGTTAATGTAACGTCGTCGTTCGAGTCGATTCCAACTCGAGAGAACGTCGATAGAATATATTGTCGGAAATTTTATATTATATCGGAAAAGATCTATCTGTGTGTGTGTGCGTTTTTTTTTTATATTGCTAAAAAAAAGAGAGAGACCGTTTTTCTAACTCTCTCTCTCTCTTTCTCTTTCTCTTTCTCTTTCTCTTTCTCTTTCTCTTTCGCGTTCAAACGAACTCGAACGTTATTTTACGAGGACGTGTAATCTTCTTAATTATCTTTTAATGACGTCTCGCGTAAAGTAATTTGCGGATCGCGCTAAGCGTTCGCGCGCGGCCTCTTTTGCAATCTGCAATAATCGCGATATATATACCTGACTGCCGTTATTACAAAGAACGCGCTCCTTTCGCGAGGTTAAAGCACTTCATTCCGAGATATTAATTGCACCGTCTTTCCTGGAGAACAACTTCGTGCATTACCGAGTTCGACCTCGTCTTTTCGTAATTTCATTTTACCGGAAGATGAAAGCTTAGGTATCATTGATATGAATTAACAGGAAATACTTTCGAATATTTTACCTCAGCGAGAGTTTATACTCAAAGTATTAGGTATATTCGATGGTGTTTATTTACGATAATCGATCGGAATAACTCGATTATCCATAAAATCGTTAAGTTTATACAGTAGAAAATACAAATTAATTATCTGAATTCTCTTCTAACGTCACGATGAAAATTCTATTATATCTATATATCTATCTGCTTAGCTGCGTCAGTGCTAATGTTTAGATGACTCAACGTAAAGGGATTATTTCGCGTTATCTAAAGATTCTCAAGGATGTCGGCCGTTATCTTTTTCAATACGATATTAGAAAAACTCTTCTAACGTGATAGGTATAGATACTTCAACTGTAATCTCGTACAAACAATAAAATACATCTAACAATCTCCGTTAATCTAATATAAGAGAATCCGTAATACCGATTCTAAATCCATTTAACATTTAACACGGAAATGTAAATCTTTGAATTTTCTTTCTGTATCTTCAAAGTTCTGCTAATGGAATTTATTTCTGAGTAAAGTGTATAGATTCGGGAAGGATTTAAATGAGAAATCGATCGTAGTCAAGAGAAATAGCGAAAATTGCTTTGCCTTCGGAACTGTAAATACTTCGTCCCACGCTCGATTATCGTAGATAGTATTATAGTCTGACAAGCGAAGTAAGGAAAGGAGGAGGAAGAGAAGAAGCAGGAGGAGGAGGTGAAGAAGGAGGAGGAGGATGAGGATGAGGAGGAGGAGGAGGAGGACTCTCCTTCGAAAGGATCGACGATCGCGTCATCGCGCTCTCGAGAAGACACGCTCGCTCGTTTCTATTTTTACGGTCGATAACGAGGTGCCTAGGATAAATAAAAATCAAACAAGAGAGAGAAAGATAGATGAATAGATAGACGAATAGAGAGAGAGAAAGAGAGAGAGAGAGAGAGAAAGAGAGAGGGAGGGAGAAAGAAAGAGAGAGAAAGAAAGAAAGAGAGAGAGAGAGAGAGAGAGAGAAAGAGATAGTTAGATAAAAAAAAAGATCGGATAGGTAGGTTGTATATACATACATACATACATACATACGTTCCTCTCGCATTGGCTGGTACTCACGTATGTGCTTACGTGCAACATACGACGCGTACCAACACACACATACATACATACATATATATATATATATACATATATATATGTATGTATATACACATAAGTACATACGAACGAGAGTGAATGAGCGTAAAGCGAAGCGCTCTCTGGCCTCGTAATGAAAGTGAAATCGAGGGCGCCGGAGTGCCTGGCCGCCTGCCTGCTTGCTTGCTTGCTTGCTTGCTTGCTTGCTTGCTAGCTTGCTTGCTCGCTCGCTCGCTTGCTTGCTTACTTGCTTCCTTGCTCGTTCGCTCGCTTCACCTAAGCAACCCCACCAATAAACTTCGACGAGTTGCTTTAGATAGGAACAAATAGTTTACACGTATCGCCTTGACGGCCGATATACCGTGCAGCATCTATCCCGTGGATATTAATCGCGGAAATTCTACGTTCCTTCTCTCCTAATCCTTCTTTTTCCTTCCTTTTTTTCATTTTCTTTCTCTTTTTATTCTTTCTTTCTTTCTTTTTTTTTATTTTCTTTTTTTTCAATCCACGAAGTGCGAGCTGAAAGAAAAGATCATAAAAAAAAAAAAAAAACAGAAAACTAAAGTAAGAAGAGAAAGGAAGGAAGGAAGGAAGAGATAACGAACGAGTGAGAAGTGAAATTCTACGAAAACACTTCGCTTTGTGTCGTATCTTAGAAATTTTCTCGAAAAAGATACGAAAATTTACGAGTCGATTAGAAGGAAAAAGAAAGAAGAAGGAAAAAGGAAAAAGAAAAGAAGGAAAAAAGAAATAATCGAGGAGATAGCGATGTGGAAGGAAAAAAAAGTTTGATGCCGTCCGTACGGAACTCTCCGTCAGGATGAGGAATAAAGGAGTCGAAGAGTAAAGGGGGAGTGGTAGGAGGAAGCAGAGGGGATGAGAGGAGAATAAGAAAGAGAAAGAAAAAGAAAGAGAGAAAGGGATAGGACGATAATTGTGGAAGGGATAGGCGGAAGGTAGGGAGATATTAGCTTTGCCGGCTTAGCGCGAACTTTCACTTTTCTCACCTCCTCGCTCCCCTTACCTTGCTTCGTAAAAAGAACCATGGCGGTACCGACTCGTCATTGGTCAATTTTCGTCCTATCTCCGTGTTCGTTGGCCCTACCTCTTTCCCTTCCTTACTTCTATTCGAGCCTCTCGTATAGGTAGACGCGATCTTTCTCTTTCTCTTTCTCTTTCTCTTTCTCTCTGTCTCTCTCTCTCTCTCTCTGTCTCTGTCTCCGTCTCTCTGTCTCTGTCTCTCTTTCTCTGTCTGTCTGTTTGTGTCTATCTCTGTCTTTTCTTCTTTTCTTTTTCTTTTTCTTTTTTTTACTTCTTCCATCTCATTCGTTTCGTTTCGTTTCGTTCCGTTTCTTTTCGTTTCTTTCTCTGTTCGTCTGTCTCTTTTTATCTTTCACCTTCTTTCTCGAATCACATTCATGTCTTTCCCTCCAGCTTCTTCAGCACGAGGTTCCTTCCTCCCCTCTACCGTTCCTTCTTCACTGGTCCTTTCTTTTTTCTTTTCCTTTCTCGAACCCACAACGAGAGATACCAACACTGATCCTTCTTTTTCCTTTTTTTTCCTTTTTCTTCTTCTTCTTCTTCGTCTTCGTCTTCGTCTTCGTCTTCTTCTCTGCTTTTTCTGCTTCTGCTTCTTCTTATCCGGTCGTCAAGCTGTAAGCAAAGTCTCTCTCTCTCTCTCTCTCTCTCTCTTTCTCTTTCTTTCTCTTTCTCTACCAATCCTCGATACTTCTGGGCACGGCAGGAGACCTTATGTAACTGACACCATTCTGCCACAGTAAACGGGACAAAACACCTTCGATATTGTGGTAGACCGAACGATGGAAAAAAGAAGGGTTAAAGATCGAGGAAAAGATTTACAATGATGTATAGATATATATATATATATATATATATATATATATATATATACTTTGTTGTTTTCTTTTGAAGAGAAATAAGTTTTATTGACAAGGAAAATGTAAAGGAAAATATAATTAATTCTTTTGAGGATAATTGTTGCGATAGAGATACGCTAAAACATATGTGAAATAATGAAACAAAACGTCTTCCGAGTTTCTTAACATACAGACAAAAAAGATCCGAAATTTTGGAATCTCTGTCGTATCGTTAGCGTTTGGTTTGATTAATTATTTAAATAAAGATATGTTATAGAGAAACGTGAGATAAGATAGATGATAATAAAGATATGTTACTACAGTAATAATTGTAATAAAGATAGGGTTAAAAAGTGAGATAGACAGATAGATAAGGTGAGAATAAACATATTCGAAGATTTCACGAAAAAATCCAATTTCTTTTTTCGGAGTTTCTATAGATTTTTTTTTTTCTTTTCTACTTTCTTTGAAATTTGTTTAGCTTTATAGAAAAGGAATATTCGTGTGATATGATAATATATAATTACGTCGATCATAAATATAATTAATATTAACGATAATCACCAAGAAGACATAACTATCTGTGGAAAAAAGTAATTGTCATAATTACTATGTAACGTACGATGTGTACGTAGTATCTGTGAGACATGGATAGAATTGTTTCTGAAATCTAGAGCGGATTCGACGGTCATCCGTCCCATTGTTGTACGAATATAAGAATTCCGTTTTTGCAATCTTCCCAGGCTCGATTCAAGCCGTGCACCAATCGACGCCCGACGAAGGTTCGTGCGCAACAACAATGAGCTGTGGATCCGCCGTTCGACTTACGAAATGGTTCCAGATATTTCTATAATCGCATTGTATCGAACTCCTATGAGAATTCATGCAAATTCTTTTTTTCTTCTTCTTCTTCTTCTTCTTCTTTCTCCTCCTCTATCTCTCTTCCCACCACCATTTCCCCTCGTTTGCTTTAGTTTCCTTCTCTTGCGAAATATAGGTCGATCGAAGAACGATCATGTCGTTTTATGAACCAGACGATCGAAGGGAAGTTTAAAAAAGAAAAGAAGAAAAAAAGAAAAAAGAAATAAATAAGAAACAAGAAAGAGGAGACAAGGAAAATAATAAGAGACAATAAAGGAACTACATTTGTAATATTAAATCATTAACATCCGTGCAGTCTCTATTGTACTCAACGATTTATGAATATTTATTAGGGTTAATGATATTGATATTAAGTTATTGTTCATTGCTTGCAAAACTTTGATCGAGTTTAATTAAACAGGTTAGAATGACTTTCCTCTGTCTCTTAATGTGATCGTCTATTCACGACGGACCTCGTAAAAGTATGTAATTTTCTTTCACACTCATCTTCAATAACGTACGATTAGATGATTAACGAAATTATATGTGTGGATAAGATTATATCTTTTCGATGGAGAGAAAAATAGTAGAAATATGTGCTCCGAGAGATATAATGTGAGTTAATTGTTATTCAATGTTTGTTACAATTCACATTTAATCAGAATGGTGATGAGAATGTCACCGTCAACTACGACGACGATGACGACGACGACGACGACGACGACGACGACGACGACGACGACGACGACGACGACGATGATAGTGACGACGACGTCGATGGCCGTGGTAGTCGTGTAGGAACAGTGGGGACGAAGTGAAAGTGAGTCGAGCATTGTTTAGGAAGCCTCGTCGGCCCAGTGATTCTCAATAACGGGACACGTGCCAAGTCGGCAGGCCAAAATCATATTGAAATTTATTAGATTCACGAAATCAAGGAAGCACCCGTTTCCTCGTCCTTCGATGCTTTCTCAGCCCAACGAACACGACGTTGACGACGACGACCATAACGTCGTCGTTGACGACGACGACGACGACGACGACGACGATGACGATGACGATGACGAGACCTACTTTCGACTTCTTAGAGAAGCGTATTTAGCTAAGCCTTCTTTAATGCCCGTTTTAGATCATTAGTGAAACACTCAAGACTTTTGAATAATTCAAACTATTTTCAAATCTTAACGAAAATGGAAATCATTGAACGATTTAATACAATGTATTAAGATTTCAAATCGTATCAAATCGACTTTCGATTGCGGTCGGCTCGCGACAGAAAAATCACGAATGTCGCGAATAATCTTGTCGTTTATTAAAGGTTAGTTGTTGAAACGAGTCGCTCTATGGTCTCTCGAACGTAGCTAAAGTTAGCCTTATCTTCTAATTTTGAAATTTCCTCTTTGTATATAGGTATATACCGGTATAGTCAATAATAGCATAATAGTTATTTTAAGCTGGTAGGAGAAGGTTACATTTCCAACAATTTTATCTTGTCATATATATATATATATATATATATATATATATATATATATAATATATATAATGTATAATACATATATATATATTTATATATAAAGAAAAAGAGGAGAAACAATATCTTCGTACATCAAAAATATTCATGCTAGTGTATTTGAAGATTTATCTCGAAATATAGGAAAATTGCGAATCAAACTATAGAACTTTGATATGGACGAGCAATACGTTATTTTCCATTTATTTTTTTATCATATATGATAGTTATTAACAGTGAAATACAAAATGAGTATCATACTTTTCAAAATAGCTGAAAAATTGTCTATTACATGTGCGTGTAAAAGTTGCTATCGCACAATCATATTTTTCTTTGTACGAATAGAATACTGTAAGATAGCTAAATAGAAAGTGAACCTTCTTCTATCGATGTAAAATTAACTAAAGTATGCTATTATTGATACTCATCGGTTAAATTTCAGAAGATTTGTAGATCGATTGTTTGTTCATTTTCGTACTATCTTGAATTTTCCAGAATAGTTTAGCCATACTTTTGAAGAAAACCGAGTACCAAAACTTCAATGATATTGTTAGCAATGACTTTCTGTTTATAGGTCAAGGCTGTTTTGGATACCGAGTAAGTAAGCAAAGCGTTTCGTTGAATCAACAGCAATTGCACAACTGCGATATTTATATTTCCTTTAAATTACACTTATTTACCAAAAATTTATTGGCTTTTCAATTAACATTCAACGATCGATTATAATCGAACATCATGATTTTCTATCATTAAGAAATAATGATCGTACGATTACACAAATATCATCATAAATTTAAGCTTGCAATAAGTCGAAAAGGAAACTAATGTTCTTGTTAATATTTATCAATAGATACCTAAGTAACGCGCATTTATATATATATTTTATTATAATTAATCGACACAAAATATTTTATCAAACTTATCAAAGGAAAAAAAAAAAGAAAATTGAAATTGTCTTTCCCATGGAATTATCTTTTTAAAAAATATATAGATATAAGTATGTAAATACTTATAAATCAAATATCTCTTACATCGATGCCCTTATATTTTCGTATCTTCTACTATATGCAATAACTATAATAATTTCTTATGCGCATTAATTAAAATAGGACAGAGCCAGTATTATAGATACCTAAGTTCATTCGTGTACGACCGGTTTACCGATTTCCCGTGGCTGGTTGTACGCATGCACGTTAGCTCAGGATGTGGCATTTCGATTCTCGTATTCGGTATTATTCTTCTCACCGTGTTCGATGCCGGTATTACCGGTATCTAGCCGGCAATGGGCTGATTACGTAAATTACATCGGATTCTCAGATTCTTCTCCTCTGAGATTCTTTTTTGGCGAAAACAACTTTCCTCTCGTAGGAATGGCCGGCACTCAAAAGGTGTAACCCCTCATCTCGTATTTGATCGTTTTTCTTCGTCTCTCAGCAACCTTTTTCGTACTATTACCATTACTACCGAAGAAGAGTCATTTATTTTCTCTTAATGTCTTTGATATATCCACTATATACCACGATTTCTAATCTTATCTCTTCTTCTATTTTAAATATCTCTTAATGATATTTATTTATCTGAGACATTTAAAATATCATTCGTTAGAATTATTTTAACAATTATAGATAAATACGGTATATCTAGTTGATAACGTTTGCTTACGGTTTTTGACGGGAAAAAAAGAGAAAGCGACGATTTTACATTTTTAATCGAATTTCGCTAATATCGTCAATCTTTCGTCTTAATAAATCTTACACCGGGGAAATGAACCGTAAATCCAATTTGAGTCGACTTTCCTTGAAAAGAAAAAAAGAAAGAAAGAAAGAAAGAAAGAGATAAAGATAACAAGAAAAGAGAAAATAGAATGATACGAAATGTTAGAGTTAGATTAAAAACTTGTAGAACTGTGCGAAAGTCGTCGTTACGTTTAATACAAAAATTAACAAAATTTCAAAGCTAAATTTACGATTATCGTGACTACACGTAACAAATTCGTAGCTACTTTCTCAAACTCGTGGGATTTCCTTAGAGCGTAACTCGTCCGCGACCTTCGCCGAGGTCCATTGTAACTAATTATGCAACAATAGTATGTTTGCGTGACATCAGCAAGTACGATTCATCCGGGGATTCCTGATAATTTTCCTCGAGAATTTCCACGACTTATCCGGCGCGTACGATGATCATGCTTTCTTTTTTTTCTCTCTCTCTCTCTCTCTTTCTCTTTTACTCATTTATTCAATCATCGGTTCTCATCGTTTGCTTTGAATCGCTTTTTTTGAGAGATCGCATAATCGATAACGCCTCGACGACCGGTTCTTAATCGTCTCAACCGAAAATAGATTCACGGAATTTTTCGGTATTTAATGTGCCAAGATAATAGGCGAGACTAATCATTTCGTTAATTAACAAAAGTGTTTATCGAGCGTTTGTTGTTTTTCTATCAAAAGAGAAAAAAACATCCGGAGGAATGATAAATACGAGAATAGATTTGACATTCTTCTGACGGAATTAAAAAAGAAAAATACGATTGTTATCCGGAGAAAATTTAATGGCTCGATCATTTCACTTTTAACGTGATAATATGTACATACGATTTAACGATACGATAACGGTCGTTTACTATCTATCAATTATCATCGAGTACGTACAGTATACGTCGTGAGGACATTTTAACGATACCATCGATTAACGTTAAGCGCTCGAATTGGTTCCCAATGGTATTTCCTTGACTCCGTAATTGATTTAAGAAATATGCAAAGCACGTATTCGCGTTTAGTCCAAACTATTAGATATTATTTATTCGTTGGATGCAATCGAAATGAAAATAGTTTAATAGAATTATTATTTAGAAGAGGTTTAAATAGAGATCTCTAATATTGTGTGTCGTGTCGAGAAACTCGTTGCACAGATAGAGCAAACGATAGGGAAGACGAGCTCTGCTCTCTCGGGTCGAGTCGTTACCCGTGACCTCTGAAAGCCGGTATCGCTCCACGTGCAGACCCGGACGAATCGTCGCTGAACGGCCGATTCAAGGACTATACGATTCCCCGACGATTTTATTATTAACTACCAACGCGAGCGATAATTTATTTTCTTTTTCTATCATCATCGATGATACTTATTTTATCGACTAAACCGACTAGAAAATTTCGGCACGTGTTTCTCTATACTTGTCCAGTCGACTGTTATCCTTTTATTTTCTCTCTTTTTTTCTTCTTTCGGTTTTATTTTTTTTCTCCTTCTCTCTCTCTCTCTCTCTCTCTCTCTCTTTTATAATTTTTTAATATCTTTGTCTTCTTCTTCTTCTTCTTCTCTTTTCAAAATCACAAAGTGATTCAAAAAACACCAAATTCCTCCTTCCAACACGAGATTAATGCATACGAACCAATAAGTAATAATTAAAAGAGAGAGAGAAAGAGAGAGAGAGAGAGAGAGAGAGAGAGAGAGAGAGAGAGAGAGAGAAACACGTAATAAAATACGGACGAGCAATTTACGATCATTGAGTGGACAATCTTTTGGATGTTGGTAACGAGCATTTTCTATAGACTCATGATTAATCGTTAAGACGATAATTGTTAATTTATCACGGAGAAGAAACTTGAGGAAGACTAAATAATAACAGACACGTTAAGTTAGACATCTCGGTACGTTTTATTCTTATTTTTCAGGGTCCCTCGTCGGATTACTTGGAATTTGAACTTTCGTTTCTTGTTCTTCTTTCTCTCTATCTCTTTCTCTCTTTCCTTTTCTTCATTTCTTCTTCTTTTTTTTTTTTCTTTTTTCTTTTTGGCGAAGAGCTTATAGCGATCTTGGAGGGATCGATTTTGAGAACTACCTGGAAAGAAGAGAACGATGGCAATGGACATTGCTACGAGGTGGGTCTTTAGACGCACGAGCGCAACGATCGCGGTCTTCCGCGTGCTCTTCTAAGAAGGGTCAATGACCGAGGTTGGCCAGCTAGGAATTTGGTGCAGGTGAGAACCAATGAGGAAACGCTTCTTCTTTCGGGCTGGGCTGCAGGGGTCGGAGGAGAGGAGTCTCTCTCTCTGTCCTCGCTTGTTTGCCTACCTTGCTGTATGTTCTTGCAGGTCAACGACCTAAGCCATATGCGTCGACTTTGTGCGTCCACCTATCGTTTTAAATTGTTCTTATACCCTGTCACCGAAAATCGATACCTTCGTCATTTTCACTTTTTTTTTTTCCTTTTCTTTTCTTTTCTCTTTTTTTCGTCTGTTTGTTCGTCCTTTATTTTATTTTATTTTATTTTATTTTTTATTTTTTTTAGTAGTTTGTCTTTTACGTTTAATTCTCATTTTTCGTTCGTATCGTTCGTACTCGTATTTTTCTGTTCCTGTTTGGGAATTCTGGAGTCAATTAAAGAGGAAAATTAAAAAGGATATTTAGTTTACTTTAATGAATTGAAATTTAGTCGATCTCCCTCCCTCTTTCTTTCTCTCTCTCTCTCTCTCTCTCTCTCTATCTCTCTGTCTGTTCGTCTGGCCGTCTTTCTCTCTTGACAAATTTTAATAATTTTAATATAGCAATATTATATTTTTTAATTAACGATTTTACAGAAAGTGTCTGGATTTATCAGTGTCATTAAATTCTTTGTTTTCCTCTATAATATAATATTCATTGGTTTAATTAACGAAAGTATATTGAAGCATGGTTTACAAAGCAATCTTAATTTTCAGCCTTTGTTATGTTCCTTCGTTTCGTTTTAATTACTTAAGACAATAAACATATCTATGTAGAAAAATACCAATGTGTAAATGATTATATATCGATGATCGTTAGAAGATCGTTTCTTTGTTCTAAGAAAACAGCTTGCGAGCGGCTAACAAAGTAAAACGTCGAAACAGGTAGAAAAGAAATAGAAGTAAAAGAAGAGGGTCGATGGCCTCGCGTTTAGCTCCGGGCCTAAATCACGAACAACATACTACATAGGTCGTCATAGTTAGGTCCGCGGAAGTCAAAGGATCAAAGAAACCACCGGTCCCTTCGTTTTACTATAGAAAAATCGCGGTTGCCTTCTGCGATCGTCTTTCGTGGGAATGAAATGAGAGGGTGTCTTCTAATAGAGACGATAGCAGCTGTCTGCCTGTTTTTCGCGCTTCTATCGTCGACGATGGATGTGAGCCAAACCGTTCGCACGTAAATAAATACTTCAGGGTGTATATATATATATATATACATATATATTATATATATATGTATAAATGTATATAGATACTTGCGTGTGTATTGGCATGTGCACTAAAATATATTCATTATTTGCTTCGTGTATTGTTTTTTCTATTTGTATATAGGCATGCATGTATAGATCTATATAAATACGTTTATGTGAATCGGTAGTATAGAAATGTTTTATATATATATATATATATATATATATATATATATATATATATGGACTACATTCATACCTATATAGATATAGACACAGATACATATAACGATCGTAATTCGTAGATATACGTTCTAATCGAATAGCTTCCATTTATTTTTATATTGATATTTATTTGATATTTTTATAAAAAGATTAGAGAAAATATCACAAAAACAAGGAGAGATTAGACGTTTGCTTCTTCTCTGCTTCGATCATTTCTCTTATCTAATTTCTTTTCTAACGATATTCTAACTCGTTTTCTATATTCGTAAAAATCGTTTCAAAGCACAGAATCTCTTCCTTCTCTTCTTTCTCCTCGTCGTTCGAAACGACGTCATCGGCAACGTTTTGCCTTTGAAAGTCACGTTTTCGTGCATGTGCTCTTCTCGAGCAGTTGTGTCGTAGTTGGTTGATCAGTTTGGTTGTTGGTTGCTTGCTTGCTTGCTTGCTTGCTTGTTCGTTGGTGCATCGGACGTAGAACGTTGTCGTTTACGCGGAAAAAGAGACGACACTGCCTCGACCCGAACGTGTTTTACACGCGCCATGAAGAATCGAGCGTGTGAGAGATAGAGAGAGGAGAGAGAGAGAGAGAGAGAGAGAGAGAGAGAGAGAAAGAGAGACAGAGAATGCTCGCGCGCGCGCACGCTACCCATGCTGTCGTTGACTGGTTAGATATGTGCTTACGCACATCTTGATTACGTGATGATGCTTCTTCCGCGGTCTTTCTTTGTTTTCTTCGTTTCCCATTGTGTCTTTATCCGCTATACTTATGTTACTCCTTTGTATTCATTATTTCGTATTATCATTTTTCCATTTGCAAATTGTTTTTCGCGTTACGTCCATCTACCATTTATTTACTTATTTATTTACTACGATCTATGAACATAGAAATTGTAACGAACTAAGGGAATCGATAGTATGGTACAAACATTATTTGCACGTTTCGATCGTTCATCGAATATGAGTCGAATTTAACATTTCGTTTCTATCCTACCTGCTTCGAACGTTCATGTAGATCTCTCTCTCTCTCTTTTTTTTCCGAGTGATCAAATTAGTTTATTTTCTCTTTTTAAGGCTTTGTCAGGTGGAAAAAAATTCACCGTCGACGTTGATCAAATCGATCGAACAGCATTCCTATTTCCTTTCTTATTTGAAGACATCGGAATCTGTGTTTCCAACTTGTCGTTCTAATGAGAGATTTCGCAAAAATGATGCTTTATTTATTTATTTATTTATTTATTTATTTATTTATTTTCTTCTCTTTTTTATTTGTTTTTCCTCTTCGTTTTATTTGTTATCGCGAGATAATCGTTTGACATTACGTCATGAGTGTAGTTCTATGCGAAAAGATGTAGGATGACGAGTAAAAGGAACATGTTTTTGCGCGGTAATGTGTAATGTTAGGACCACCCACACCTCTCTTCCTTTTCGTTTTCCGACTCGTTCTTTTTAAAAGCATTCGTTTTTCAGACGGCTATTTTTGCGCGTCGCCGACCTACGATAACGACTGAGATCGTTTATAGTAGCGGGAAAAAAAAAATAAAACGGAGAAAAACAAAGCAACGATGACGTTTAGACGCATATCTTTCTTGTCGAAGTTTTTTCTTGGCTTTTTTTTTTTTTTTTTTTTTTTTTTTTTAAGAAATTAATTAGATACTCTTTGAAGTAATATTTGCGATTTTTCTTTGTGGAAATTAAGTATATTGTATTATTATATCTTGAATATATATATATATATATGTTTTGGAATAATGTATGATTATGTTGCAGAAATTACTTTGAAAAAATATTTTTAAAATTCCATGTCGAAGGATACGATTCTTTAATTTTAATTTAATCAAGAATTATAAAACTAGACAAATGAACGATATTTAATTGAACGAATTTAATTATTAAGTAATGTCTATATTTCTTTGTACATTTAAAATTTATCCGAATTACGTGGATCGATTATTTCCAATTTATTGTTTAATTTTATTTATATGTATATAAGGTCTCCTTTATATCACATGTATTATAAGTTATTTTAAATCTAAAAAATTGAAACTTCCATTTGATATTTAGAAAATCTAATTACGTATAAGCGACCATTGCAGATAGAAGGAAATTAAAATAAAATATTTTTTTGTTTAGGTACTTTATCGGATAGTGAAGAAGTTATATCTGATCGGGAAATATTACCAATCAAAAGGATTTACGTCAAACGTCGTAATAACAGGTAATTTAGCATAATTTTCTTAACGTATATCATTCTCAAATATACTAATTGATAAAGAAATAAATTATTTTCGAGGGATTATGTTTGTAAGTCGGAAAAAAATATCGCGTTTAAAAAATATTTAAGAAAATGAAAAACATTTGAGAAAGTAAAATTATCATTAACACCGAAGAGTATTACGTAATATCGTTCCTCGTATAATTCTGAATTATTTTTATGGTATTAATACACATTTACTTTTCTTTTTGCGTTTTAATGATGCTAGAGTTAATAATTCATGAGTAATTAATTATGGTTGATTGAGTTTTATATCATATTTGAATTTCATATATATATATATACGTTTGTAATACATACACGAAAACATAATATAATCATTTACACAGGCTTATACATGTAGTATATAATGTACGCGTTATATACATAAGCACATATATCATATACACATTAATACACCATGTATATATCATACATACATATATTTTAATATTATTATAATTTAATTCTATATTTCTAACAATGTAATATTTATTTAATATTTTACAGCTTTCGTCGCACGTATTCTAAGAAACGGCAAAACCAAAGATCGAGTACAATGGTAACAGCTTTTTTTCATTCGTAGCGTTATATATAATACGTCCAGGTAAGTTTGTTTCTTTTGAAAAGCTTCAAGGTTAATATAGAGGGATAATAGTAGTAAGTAATATTTATTAATGTAAACAAAACAGTTTTGTTCGAACTTCCAAGAAATTTTGTCGTCATTATACAAAAACCTAAACAAAGCGATCGAAGGTTTACCTTTGCTCAAAGTCACGAACGATTCCTGTTCATTCCTGTACGATACTTCCTACGGATAACATTATCGTTTAGCTCCTCGTCGTTTTACTACGTTTTGATATATTTAATTTGTTCGTAATTAATTAAATATTTTATCATAATTTAATTATAACAAAGCGTATATTTATATATATAAGTACATTTTGCAGTGGAAGTTATAAAGTTTACTGTGTGCTGATAATTAATATTTTGTACATTTATTTTTAATTTTTCATAGTAATTCTACATATATGTGTATATATATACGTATTAGGTTTCTCCACATAGCAATTTCCCCATAGTGAGATTCTGGTGATCGATAAGAAGACGACTACGTTTGGAAAATATTTAATTTTTCATAATATTACTCTTCTCCGTTGAATCGAATTCGTTGACTTTTTGTTTGTTAAAATTAATTGTGTCGTTTTCTTTTTCTTTTCTTTTTTTTTTGTTTTTAGATATATTTAACAAGAAATTTTCTCTGCGTAATTTATTTTATTTTAAGTTTCGTGAATTTTATTTTTAGTTAATCAGTTCCAACGATGTTATTTATAGCTATCTATAAGGCGACCTTTAGAGGCAGTGTTTGTTCTTACTTTAATTTATTTTTAGCCGTAATTAACGTTATTACAGATACGGCAAATGAAAATCGATCGATTTATTTATATTTTCTTTTATGGCCGAGTTAATAAAATCGCATATCATGTATCGTATATCATGATATTAGAATTATCGTATTATTATTAAGCATCATTTTACATCTGAAGCCCTGAAGCCGATGGACTCCTGCAAGAATCTACAAAGGTTTATGTAAGTAAAAATTTTAATTTTTCGATTTATAATAAGGTTTTATTGCGACAAAGTCTTTTTTGCGAATTGTTTCGAACGTTGCAAATTTAAGCGTTTTATCGATATCTATACTTTTTCTAATTGCGAAGATAAACCAATATCAACTGGATGAACTTTCGATATGGACGAAGGAAAGTGCTTTATAAAGACGATTCATTAATTTATACTAATCTTATTTTATAGATCTTTGGATAATCGATTATAATCGATTATAATAGGATGTATAATATTACATGGGATTTATTTTGATCATGTAACGCAATTATTAATAGGCTATATATTCTAGTTTATTCGACAAATATTTTTTTTATATGTTTATAAAAACACGAAGATATTAAAGTACTGCTTAATTCGTTAACTTGTGAGAAATATTATTGAAAATGTTAACAACGAACGATATTAATCTAAAGAGATCGCAATCTTAAAAATTGTGTTGGCAGGCCAGTTTTTGCAAAAAAGAAAAAAAGAAAAATTAATATCCGAGTTAAACGAAGTAAACAACATATATTACGTCTTAAAAAAGATCGTACATACATATATCAATCAGATCAACCGTGAATGTCGTGTGATTAATGTTGATAATTCGTTCTATTTCCAAAAATCGTTTCACATAAATATATTTATCTCTTCGTGAATTCCCGCTAAAAAATTTTTCCTTTTCTATTTATTCGGTGTTTTTCTGAATGAAAGAGCGAGGAAAAAAAAAAGAGAAAGAAAGAGAGAAAGAGAGAGAAGCACCTGTTGATTCATATTTCTATTGGTACTTTGCTCGTTCGATAGTGCAACGTTATCACGATATAACTTCATAACTTTATCGCGATTTATATCATTGTCTTGTATTTACTTTCGTTATTAATCATGATTAATCATCATTAATAATTTTCATTACGAACTTTATCTTAAATGCACGTTCTTCATTAATCAGGAAGATTTAATGAAGATGATCGTACATGTATTCATTCTATTTATTATCAATGAAATTATCGCAAAATTTTCTTGGATCGACGTACATACGTCGAATTCATTCGCAGCTGTTTCGACGATTACAATTTCGAAGCACCTGCTTGTACGTTATAACTTTAATGACATAATGTCTTGTAAATAATTTTTATACAGTTAAATATAATCTGCAAATGGTCCGTACATTATTACTTCGTATTCGTACACGCAATTTCTTTTACTTCCTATCGCATATGAATATAAACATGTGCACCGTAATAAATATAAAACTTCTTACGAGTTTGTCATTATATGTGTTATTTAATTTGCATTGGAATAACTCCATTGATAATACGACGAGAACATTTTCCTTTTCTTTTAACTATTCAAACGATCGAATTATAATTATAAAATATATGTCGACGTTCTCTTTGTTACTCAGTATTGATAGATAGATATTTACTTAAGAAAAATACGATGAAAATCTCGATAAAATTATTTATATACGTAATATGTAAGCTCCTTCAACAATTTATTTGCTCTCTTTCTCTCTTACTCTTATTTAAAGAATTGAATTGAATTTCGCGTAGGTCGTACGAAGGAGATGTAAGGTCAGGGTTCCGCGAAACAGCTGTCGAATCTAACCTAACCTTCTTTGTACTGTACACGCATGCGAATACGACTCGTTTCGAATATCTTTCTTCGCTTTCCGTTCTCCGCTGTTCGTTAACCCTCGAGCCAAACGTTAGCCAACAGTTCGTACAACATTGGATCTTTTATCGCTAAATTTTTCGAAGTATTTCGATTCGACGATTCGTCATTGATATTTCTTGGATTTTAGTTTACTTGTAGGATTTTTGTTTACAAAGGACCATCTAACAAACTTTTTTCAAGGACAATTTTCTTGCTAATTGAAATTTGAAATTGTCGAAAGGTCAATAAATTGTGTATTAAGGAGTCGATGTCTTCTTGAAGTGAGGCTGCGACAGATGTTGACCTTGGTGACTCCATCGAGAGAAAAAGCGCGCTTGATCGTGACCTTTGGGCCGCGCCGAGAGCAACGTTACCGTTTCGAACGTAAACTCACGCGAGCAAGCGAGCTCTACTCGCGTGTCATGGAGGAAATTCCGTTGCGTAAGATATTACGCGGTCTTGATGTTGCTTCGGACTTGACGCGGGAAACGTCCGAAGGAATAGAGCTTCCGAGTGTTCGATTACGAGAGTTCGCCAAACTTTCGATTGGCTTCTCATCATTGATCGAGATTTTATCGTATCATTAGATTATATGTTGCAACAGATCGAATTAAATGTATCGATCAAGTTATTTCTTAATTCTTTTAGACGAGAATAGTTTTATAAAAATCATTTCTGCAGATAAATATGTATATATATAAATAGTTTATTTTTTAATTTCAGGCAAATTTTTCGAATACTTTCTTCAAGACCTTCCGATTTCATAAAAGAATTGTTTATTTGGAATGAACTTTTTCGAACGATCTTTTTTAAATGACTTTGAATATTTGATTTAAGAACTTGACAAAATCTATATTTTCTATCATAATTTCCAATTTAAAAGGTTCAATATTTTCATGAATACGTATATATATCAAGGAAGTAGTAAAATAATAGACTTTATTATATTTAGAAATTTGCAATTTTCTTTATCTCTTTTTCGAATATTTCCGAGTAAGTTACCTACATACATATACATATAGATATAAGAATAAAAGCATGTATATAGGACAACATTGATAGAGAAGGTTATTTTTTTTTTTTTTTTTTTACATAATTCTAGATAGAATCTTACGAATTTTTGCATACGATGTAACTAAAATTTGTAACAGATGACTTCGTATAGCAATAAGAAATATTATAATAATTATACTGCATATGCATCGCATCCGTAAGACTTCGTTTGTTCAATGAGCTATATATGTTATACATATATTTATCTATTTACTTGTATACAATATATTACATATATATATATATATGTGTGTGTGTGTGTGTGTATAAACGAGCTTTCGTTGTTCGAGAGGAAAAGGAAAATGCGTAGGAAAATGAGGTGTGGTGCGTGTACGATTGTGCGCTAAATTCTCACGCCGGACGAGAACGCATTTGTCTGCGTTTATTCACGCAGCACGTTTTGACACATGCGCAAGATCTCTCGAGATGTGGGTACGTGGGCGTCTATGGGTGTGTGCCGCGAGGGCGACCGGAGATAGACATTTGATTTTTTCTCTCTCTCTCTCTCTCTCTCTCCTTTTTTTTCTTTTTTCGTTATTTCATTTTTTTAAATTTCTTTTTTCTTTTCAGTTTTCTTTTTCTTCTTCTTTTCTTGCTTTTTATTACTAGACAAAAAGAGTCGCAGAGGTATCGATCTTTACGACCGTTTTATCTATCTAATATATGTCGCCCTTGAATCTTTTTATCTCTTCTGTATCTAAATTTTCTAATTTGTAATTCATTGATTTTAATTTGGTCTCTAAAAGAGAATGATGTTATTTGAAATTTATAATACAGTTATAGCATATTAAATAAATAAATATATATATATATATTTATATTTAGCATTTCTGATGATATAAAATAACGTATAATCTTATGGTCAAAAGATTAAATAAGATATACGAGCATATGACATCGAAATTATATGGCGTTATGGAGGGTTAATTGATTTTGCAATCACGGTAAACAGTCGGACACTTGTATAAGATATTCTATGTTTACTTTCGACTTTGTATCCATTTGCTATTTAAGACCAGTAATTAGAAAAACGTTTTATCGTACATATTCAAAGTTGCTTCTTTGCAACTTACTATGTTTGATTCAAAGAGGTTTACAAAGTTACGACATGAATCGTTCGATTCGATGTCATTTTAGAGAACGTGAAGAGAGAGAAGATTTTGAAAGAAAATTATTAAAAATTAAAAAATCTATCGTATGTAATAAAAATCGAACAATTTATTAGATCGTGCTTCGTATTTTTTCTTTCTTTTTTTATTTCACTTTTAATATATACTTCTCCTGAGAGTTACGTTTCGAAAAAGTAAAATCGATTGATGATAACGATCGTACTGGTTGGCCAGAGCAAATAATTGCATAATCAGGCGTCATTAATCATTTCGAAGTCGGTATTGGCATCGAGAAACTTGAGACAGTCGCGTATCGTCGGAAACTTTGTCATCGAACTATCGAATACGAGAGATAGAGAGAGAGAGAGAGAGAGAGAGAGAGAGAGAGAGAGAGAGAGAGAGAGAGAGAGAGAGAGAGAGAGAGAGAGAGAAGGAAAGAGAGAGTATTAAATATATATAAAAAAAGATCGATATCTCTTCTATCATTCTTTTTCTTTATAGATACATACTTTTAATAGCACAGTAACGGTGATCCCGATAACGAGAGAAGAAAAACAGTGATAAAATGATTAGGATTGTCGTAAATCGGCGAGTTTTTCTTTTTTTCTCTTATTTCTTTTTTTCGCTTCGATAATTAAAAATATCTTTTATCTCGAATGACGTAAGGAGAGACGTCTTTAAGACGTCAGTAATCTTGTTAAGATGAAGTCTATAGATCACTTTGAGGAAGATCGAAGCTCACGAAGTTTTCGATCTCGCGATCTCACGATCGAATGGTAGCAAAGTAGGATATCGTGTAGAAAATGCGAGCTGTCTTATTATCGTGCGTTCCGTAGTCGTCGTCTAAGTCTAACATAAGTCTAAGTCTAAGCGGCCGGCCTTGATCCTTGGCGCTGCAGTCGGCCGAAGCCGACCAAGCTCCGTGCTACTCGCTACTTTCACTGACTAGAAGTACTCTATCCTGTCCTGTCCGTGTGCCTATCCTGAGCTACGTACTTCGAGGTACGTACCTCGAGCATTATGCTCGTTTAGCTCAACCGAACTTAGAAAGTGGTTCTCAAGAAAGAAATTTGTAAGACGTTGTTGCGCCCGGAAGAAATGAATATATATTTCATTTCTTTTTCTCTCTCTTTTATCCTCCGTTTAATCGAAGCTAGACCGAGTAAATCTTAAGATATTATTTCATCCCGGATATAATTAAATAATTATTACTTATCACGTGCTAAGAGTAGAAGAAATCGAAGATTTTAAACGTAAAGTTGTTCTTATTAATCGTGTGGAGTTAGATTTTGATCGAGTCTCTTGGTTTACCGGCATTCTTTAAAATATGTCGGATCCATATCGTCATTTCCATTATTCGCCTGCATCGTGAACGAAACGAATAAGTATAACGATCGTTCTTCCTCGATTTCTCTGATAAAAAGCTTATGGATTCTCGTTGTCGAGAGGTCGTACGGGTGCCCGCAGAGTTGAGCACCGCTTCGTTGTTTCTAGGTTACACGCGCAGCGAGCCGAGTTTCACTTTTTCAAGCGCTCGACTCCACGCTCCGCGACCATCGGGAGGTTGTGCTCGGGCTCGTCTAAGCGTCGACGATCGCGCGTACACATTAGCGACGACGAGAGCATATATACTTCTATACGTGTATATATGTATAAGTATATACGTACGTATGTACGTACATATGTCTCTGTCGATGTAGTACGGTCTCTCTACCACGAGTAGTACCGCTTTCTAAGGGATTCTAGCCTCTTCTAATGCGCCGTTCATGGCTGTCCTCGCCTTTCCTTCTTCTCCCTTCTCACCCCTCAGTTTCTTCCTTCATCGTAATCTCGTCTTAAGATTTACCGAGTGGGCGTCGATCAGAACGAGTTTTCTTTCGTTTTGATAGCGCGAATTCATTTTTTCTCCTTCCTTTTCTTTTTTCTTTTCTTTCATTTTTCTTCTCTTCATTTTTATTTTTCCATTTTTTTTTTTTCGATTTTGCGATAAAACGCGTCGGCAACGGCATAGAAAAGAGATATTTTTCGTTCGTTCGTTCGTTCGTTCGTTCGTATAAATGGCGTATAGATGAAGTATAATAGGGTTGTAAGAAAGATCAACGAGAAATGTTTTATAAATCTTTCCTTCGATGTTTCGCGTACGCCGTAGGTTTAATCCACCTAGTATTTATTTTCTTTTAGGCGTATTACTAGTTTTATTCAAATGTCGTCGGGAATTATTAGAGATAAGGTTAGATTGATCGGCATGATTATGTTTTAAATGAAATAAAATGATATAACTCGTGTGAGAGAAAAAAGATTGAAAAAAGTGTATTAAACCCTTCATAAATCACTTTTATTTTATATTTGAAAGTAATATTATGTAATGTGGAACTTATGTTTTATAACTTATAGGTACTTACAGATAATTATACATAATTATTTTCAAAATTAGCATAACATATATTCGAAAAAAAAAATTAACTATTAATTTTGTGGCCAAAAGAGAGAGAGAGAGAGAGAGAGAGAGAGAGAGAAAAGAAAGAAATTAAATAAGATATATGAGTAGATATATAGTTTGAAGTTAGGTTACGTTATAGACGATTAAAATTACAAATAAAGATCTTTATCGTATACATTGTATTAAAGATTTATAAGAAATCGCTGAATTATGGAGAGAAATCAATTTGGATTCTGTGACATCGATTTTATCGGTATGGTTCCATCGATGATTCGGTCTAACGATTCGTTCGTACACTAACGTCTTCCTCCCTTTCTCTTTCTTTTCTCTCTCTCTTTCTCTCTCTCTCTCTTTCTCTTTCTCTTTCTCTATTTCTCTCTTTTTCTCTCCTTCTTTCTTTCTTTTGATTTTTGGACGTGGCAGGGACATCCACACTAACTAATGGCTCACGTAGCGAATGTTCGGTGAAACTCGCTGTCCGACACGAGCTTGGAATACACGAAGAGCCTGGACTTTCGTTTTTGAAAGACGCGACTTGCACGTCCTACGTTCGTACGCGTCCTCGATCGCGTTTGCCTTCTCGATAAATATTTTTTTATCTGTATTCTATTTGTTCCGAGATATTCAAGAAAACTAGAAGTAAACGAAGAAAGGAAAGGAAAGGTCGAGTTTTCGAACTCGATCGATTTTGTCAGATTTAATCGAGACTAGGGTATAACATTCGATTTTCGTAGCTTCGAATTTAATCGATATAGAAATAAAAATGTAACTGGAAGAACGATTAAGGAAGAAAGAAACAAATAAAAATAAATTGAATATCATTGAAATGAAATTACCAGTCGATTTTTATACGAATACATTGACCCAACGTAACTCGGCATCAACTGATTTTCGTTTACTTATTCACGAAAAATTTGTCGTGAGTATCATGTCGCATAACAAAAAGAGGCGTTCGTTACTACGCGGGTGTTGGGACCACCTGTCGCTTCCGTCATTTGAAGTTTCTTTCATTCGTACCATCCCACGTTGCGGCTACTTTTGTATCATCGATAACGTATCGTCATTATGGACTTTTGAGGAAGGTATACATATGTCTTTCTAAAGGTATTGTCTTCTTGGTATTTATTAGCGTGAGATCCTTCAACTTGGTCGACTTTGTCGATGTCGTGTTTCGTGACTTTAGTTTCGTGTACAAGTACTTTGACTGTTTTCATTTTTGTAGATTATAAAAAGGAAAGAAAAAGAAAGAAGACAATATCTATAAGGTAACGTGATGTTACTGTAACTATTATTTATATCTATGTACACTAACATATATTTGGTTTTATATATATATATATATATATTATGTAAATTTACCATAATATAGTTTTATATAGTTTAAATATATCTACTATTTTATATTATAACGATACAGTATATATAATTATAAGTATATATAAATATAAAATTGATTATATTTTTGTTATTTCAATTCGATAAACTAAGGTCATTCTTTTGATAGATCAATCACTCGTCTCCTAAGTCAATTCGATTTCTTAATTTTTTCTTCTTTCTTTTTCGAATAGAAATTATATCGATTACTAAGCAAGAGTTTCAAATTCTTAGTACTCGTCGAAGAGGGTTAAGGACAAGATAAAGGATCTTTCCTGGCACCGTTCTCATCGTTTATCTTCGGCCCTCGAATTTTTGGACTTTCTCCGCAAAGATGGCGATACGTCGCTATGCCGTCGTCGAGCTCTCACGTGGTACGCGAGGTACAAAAATAACCGACGGAAGCGAGCCAACGAGAAGGAAAGTGAAACTCATCGTGGCTAGGCGTTATGTATATTCGCGTTAATTGTACTCGGATACGCGTAACGAAAGCAAGAGGTTCATCAATGTTTCCTTGTGATGTGATCTTTGATAGGATCAATTAACGTCGTCGTCATTTAATTTTAATTAATTAAAATTAAACGACGACGACGACGACGACGACGACGACGACGACGACGACAACGATAATATGACAAAAATCTTGATAATAATTCTTTCTCTTTCTTTCTCTCTCTTTTTATCTACACGTCTATCTCATTGTCAGAGATTTATAACAATTCGCAATAAAGCTGAAAAGGAAAAGTGAAATTCGTCAACGTCTAGACAGAAAGTTTCGATCAGGACTTTCGGATTCGGGGACTCGAAAGCGAGACGATTCTCAGAAGGAAAAGTAATCGTCTGCGGAAGCAAATCCTCTTCTTGTTGGGCTGATGTAACGCTCGAGAGACCCACTGACATGCATCCACTCAAGTACATTCAAAGATAATCAGAAAGAGGAAAAAAAAAGAAATAATATTACGATATATATGCGTGTATGTATTTATATACGTATGTATATACGTATTTTATTCGACGAGGAAAGTGTCCGACATCATCAAGAATTATCCTCGAGTATATAAAGTATGTTCCGTCGTATATGGAAAAACCTAAGCGTACCTTTAAAGTATAATTTGCAAAATATTATTAAATTAAGTTAAGTATTGGGTTGGCCGTTTCGTTCATCGAGTTGTAATTCCATCGATAATGTTTCGTCTATCGTAAAGCATAAGTGTCGACATCGTAGTTACATATGTATATATTTGTATACATATATATGAACAGAATGCGTAAATGAATGATCGATCTCTTCGAATTACTTCTAACACTTTTCAGATAGATAAAAAATCGTTTAAAAATCGCTGATGAAGCGTCAAGTCTTTCTGGAAAGAAGAAAACGAACGAACGAACGAACGAACAAAGCCTTAAGAATACGCGAGAAATATACACTTTTATCAAAATATTTCGACGAAGTAGAGACGTCTTAAAAAAAAAAAAAAAAAAAAAAAAAAAAAAAAAGAAAGAAAAAGAAAAAGAAAATAGATCTCAAGCGAATGAAATAAATCTATCCATTTCGTTTCTTTCCTTCGTCGAAATGAAATATTTATGAGATAATAATAAGTAATATATTTATTATAGTTGTCATTAAACATGTGTAACTATCATTTCGATGAGTTTTTTCTCTCGGTGAAACGCGCATCTCGCTACGTTCTCGCGGAATGTCGTCGTCGTTGTCGTGGCCTTAGAGAGTTTGCGCGCATCATCGGCAACGTAACTTGGTTACGATCGTGCAGACTTTGCACGCTGTTGTCACTTTCCCTGCTCTGTGTGTGAGCTTCGTCGAGAGAGCTAGTAAAGTGTGTCACCGGGTCTACCGAGTGCAAGTAAAACGCGATCGTCGTCTTCTTCGTCTTCGTCGACGTTTTCGTCATCTTCGTCAACGTCGACGTCGTCATCTTCGTCTTCGTCTTCGTCTTCGTCTTCGTCTTCGTCTTCGTCTTCGTCTTCGTCTTCGACGTCAACGTTTTCGTCTTCGACGTCGACGTTTTCGTCGTCGTCGTCGTCGTCGTCGTCGTCGTTGTTGTTATCGCCAAAGTCGACGTATTTGCTCCGCACTTTCCGCTCCTCGTTTTCGCCGTCATTAGTGTTACATAATAACTGTCTCCTGTCGATTACATGAGTAGTAGTTCGATGGGCGAGAGGAGAGCTAGAAATTTCAGGTAAATGGGTCGTCGTCGTTTTCGTCGTCGTTTTCGTCGTCGTTTTCGTCGTCGTTTTCGTCGTCGTTTTCGTCGTCGTTTTCGTCGTCGTTTTCGTCGTCGACGTGGTTCGACGGAATCGCGTTCTTCGAAGAACTGCTCGCTATAATCAGTTAGTTATGGAATTTCCCAAATACGTTGCAATTGGAAGGGGATAGTTTCTACTTATTTTTGCATTTTCGTACGTAAGGAAGAATTAATCAATCAATCACGTCTTAATATCGCATTTACGATCTTTCTTGTTGTTGTTGTTGTTCTTCTTCTTCTTCTTTTTTTCTTTCTCTTTCTTTCTTTCTTTTTTTTTTAGTATCCTTTTCTTCTTTATTACAGATTAATTATATAACAGATGATAAATTTTTTTCTCTCGTCGTTCTTTAATCGCAGTATTTAAATAAATAACATAGGTACGTGCATTATCGTTTTATTATTATCTGTAATAATAATTTATATCTTTAATATCTATAATTAAATTAAATTATGTATAATAAAATTTGATAATACCGACAATATTGATATATAGTGTTGAATAATATTATCATTTATAATGAAATGATAATAAATAAATAAATGAAGATATATATATATATATACGCAGGTATAAATGTAATGAAAAAATTATTTATCAAGCGATACTTTTATTTTATTGCAAGAGTAACGAAAAACTTAGGAACATGTGTTAAAGATAAATTGAAAATCACCTATATATAAATATACGTATATATATATATATATTTTTTTTTTATGGGAAAAATAAAAGAACACGAAAACGAAAAGAAACAACGATGGGTAAGGAATCGATGTAAATTTTGCTCGGATCACCTAATCTCGGTGACTGTCGTGATCTTTCTAGGTCGCTTGAGATACCACGTCACATTTTTGAAGAATTTAAGGGCCGGATGTGGCCCGCCGTGTCACTTTCCAAATACTTTTCACCGTCTCCTTGACTCTTTCGCCCGGTCCGGTCTTACATTTCGGTCGTGAGATCAAGTATGTCGTAGCCGTTTCCGTTAGACGCGATATACGTGGGACGAGAAAAAAAAAAAAAGAAAAAGGCGTTGAGAAAAAGTCGAGAAGTTAATAATCTGTAACGACGTGTCTCCTAATAAATCTTTTCTCCTTTTGCATCGAAAGAGAACATTAAAATCTTTGAAGGAAGTCGAGTTTCTCACGACGTACAAGTTAACTCGTTTATAGATAAGTTTTTGAAGATTTAACGAGAGGAAAAGAAAAAGAAAAAAGAACGTTACGACTATTTTAAATATTTTGTTTTGCTTTGTTTTTCTTTGTTTTTTTTTTCCTCATAAGAAGAATAGTTCATGTAACGTAGTCGTGAATCAAAAACCGAATTGTTAATCCGTTGATTGAGAGAAGACTAATATGAAAGTCTAATTTCTCTCGTGATAAGATGACAATCAAAACTCTAATTAAGATAATATCGTACCTTTTAGATATATATATATATTTTTTTTCTTTATGATTCATTAATTGCAATCCCAAACTGTCTATCCTTATTTATATCATTTCATTTGTAATCAGAAAAGAAGATCGATATATATCGTCGATCGAAAGCTTTCCTTGTTAACTGATTAATATCGGAATATTTAAAAATTAGCGATATGCACTTTTTTAAGATTAATATCAAATATCTTAATATATATGATATATAATATCGAAAATTAGCTTTGGAAAATAAATAACGATAGAAACTCGTTCAGATGTCCGATAAGTTTTCTCGACTAAAATTATCTAAAAAAAAAAAAAAAAAAAAAAAGAAAAAAAAAGAAAGAAAAGAAAAAAGAAAAAGAAAAAAGAATGAAGAAAATTAGAAGAAGGTAAAGATCGGGCGTGCGTGTCAACGTTCTCGTAGATCGTCCTGAGCAAGAAACGAAACGAGAAGCGAATAGTAGTAGATATCTGCTCTCTCAGGAGCGGTGAAGGCAATCACTGTGACTGGCTTGGCAGCGGTTCACGATCCGTGACGCTCCGTGACTCGGGATCTAGGCCGATTGTATAATGCCGCGAACGTTTCTCTAAAATCGTTAAATAACAGTCTACTTTAGCTGGATCGCTCGCTTCTCTTGCCGTTCGCTACACGACTAGTTTCGAATCTCCGTAGAAGTTAGCCATCGAGTCTTGTTTGCTTAGTCATCGTAGTCCAATACTACTGGACACAGTAGATACGCTTGGATATATTTACTCGCGATTCGTTCGATCGTTCGATCGATCGATCGATCGATCGATCGATCCATCGCTACCGACAACAACGACGATCGATTTTCGTTTACGATCTTACTTGCCACTCACCTTACCCTCACCTTCGCATTCCTTTTTATACGATAAGATTCTTCTCACGTATATCTATTTTCTTAAGTCGATTAGATTATCTATTTTCGTTTCTTCTTTTTCCTTTCTTTCTTTCTTTCTTTTTTTCTAATATCGTGCGGTTTTTGAAATTATCGATCACGGTTTTAATGTGACGATGATATCGCCACTTTTTTCATAGTTTTATCGTTCCGTTTGTAATATCGGTTTAGTAATAATTTTATTCATCGTTGAATAGAGCACTTTTTTAATTCGTACGTTTATACATATTTTCATTGTTGTTATTGTGTGAAAATTTTTCATACGCGTTTTCTTTTTTTGCAACGTCGTGTAATTTTAAAGTCACTTATATTTGTACTTATATATATATATTTTTTTTTTCTCTATTTTTAAATTTAGTTACATTTTTTTGCCGCAAGATTAATTGTTAGTTTATACTGGAAAGGTTAATATTTATTATAAGTAAAAATTATACTTAGTATAATATAGTTATATTACGTATAGGTTTCGTATTACGTAACGTTTTACTAGGCAAGACAAAAATTTGGATTATAGAGGATTAAAAGAGATTAACTTGCAAATTGATTAGTATTAATATTGGATCTTAAATTATATATATATATATATATATATATATATATATTTGATTATTTTTTTTATTTATCGTTACATGTATTTTGTGAAAATTATTAGATCGATGTACAAAATAAAAAAAAAAATAAAAATAGAAAAAATATATTGATTCGCTTTCATAGTATAAAAATAAAAAGATTCTGAGAAAGGGAAAGCATTTTGAATAAATGTTTTTAGAATGAATTACGCCAAAGAATGAACTTAGAACGGTATATAAAGATAATCGAATCAAATGGAAGGAGTTAATTTAATCTCGATCATTCGGTTCACACCGAAGGTAAAGACTCATCCTAACTTTCTATTTCTTTTTCACGATCAATGATGAGAATTAGAAAGAACACGTCTCGATTGAATAATGTAATTGTATTTTTACCTTTTAAATCAATTTTGATGTGAGTTAGAAAAATCAAGTTTATTATGTACATCCATGCGTGGCAACATTTACTTCGATATTTCCTTTTCTCTTTCTTTTTATTTTTCCAAGCTTACGTACTTACATACGTATATGACGCATATAGATCAGATTAGATTTAAATATACGTTTATGTTGATTGCAATTAACTAAAGCGTGAAACTGGAATGCGTTATAAACGAAAGAGAAAAAGATACACACACACACACACACACACACACACACATACACGTACGCGTATCGAAAGAGAGAAAAAAAAGAGAAAGAAGAAAACGAGTATGTTACAGTGTCGACCTCTTTTCTATGTTCAAATAATTCATAACGTGGTCATTTCTCGATAGGACCTGATACATACATACATGTATGCATATTTACATACATACATATATATAAACGATCGAATGCAACCCAGAAGTAAAGACATTTATCTGAAGTTAACGCATGTGAGAAAGTGGTTAAGAAACTGGATACGAAGCTGCGGAGTAGTCACAAAGCGATCTTTTTCGACGATCATGGTGCGTCAGCGTAACGGTAAAACTTCAGCTTCGTTTTCGTTTAGACTGACTCGACCGATCGACCAACCAACCAAACAACCGATCGATCGACCGACCGATCGATCGATCGATCGATCGATCACTAATGGAATTCTCGTTAAAAGGTAGGGGTTGAGATATAGGGGCCAGGGTAGAAGGTAGATAGTAGCTCGAATAATTCTGCAATTACGTTTATTGGCGAACCGTGTACGTTCTAGAGATTTAACCGGTACCTATAACCAATCCTGTTCTATATATTCGTCTTAATTATACCGAAGTGCACAACTCGATTAAATATTATCCCTCTGCGAGTAGCTGGTAATCAAAGAAACGAGTATAAATCCCCAGGTGCTTTCGCGAGCGATCGTAAAATCCCTCTCCTCTCTACCCTCCCCTCGTCCTAACCCAACCCCACCCTTACACCTCCCCTTCCCCTTTTCGATGCCTTGAAATGCCGCTCGGTAGAAATTAAAAATAAGGATCCGATCGTTCGTCCTTGAGCGAGGAGAAGCCGATACTTTCCGATCTCATTGTACGTCTCTCTTACTCGTTTTGCCTGTTCGCTTTCAACACACGTGATATCTTCCTTGTTAAAGACTCACTTGATTGTCGTGATTGAACGTTGATTTGATTTATTTCTTCTTATAAATCACACGAGAAATTATTTTGTTGTTTGTATAAATTAAGGAATTTTTTTTCCCTTTCTTTCTCCTTTTTTTTCTTCTTTTCTTGAGTCAATTTGAACCGGCTTGTTAATATCATTTGTTAGGATCGATTGAACGCGGTATCGTTGGTACGCGTTAATTCATTAATTTTGTGTTTTTTTGTTATTTATGCATAAAACATTTATTCGTTTTGTGTATGTCTGCTATCTTTTCTTTTCTTTCTTTCTTTTCTTCTTTTTTCTTTCCTTTTTTTTTTTTTTTCGTTCAGCTTATTAGTAAATTTAATGTAACTTTTAACCTGCAATGTAACGTTATGCAGGTGTTTCAGTTTTTCGTTAAATTTGATAAAAGAATTACGTTGATAACGCTTAATTGTTTTCATTACTTTCTTTTAAACGTTACAAAGATAATTACATATCTTTTTCAAGGTTTAGTAAAAAAATAAAGTCAGACATTAAACGAAATTATTAAAAAAAAAATACATACAATTGACGTACAAAATTGACCAGTGTAATTCAATTTTAGCCCATGCTTTAGTAGTTAATCGTATAAACATATGCTAATCACAGTAACAAACAGCAATGGTTATGTTTAGTATGAATAAACAAGGAGGATATCGCGGTGCAAAGGTTTCCGGTAAAAGAAAATTTCCAGTTCGTGGTGTAAACGTGATTCAGTCTGGTTCAGTACGCTTAATGCACCCACGCTTCGTAAGACTAGCCACAGATTTCTTGGAGACAACGCGGAGACTGAGACATATCCTATCTTCGGGAGGATATGACGAATTTATCTATTTATAAATGGCCGACCACGATCGTATCCTGTTGCACTCGTCAAATCCTAAGAATATTTAGTCTACCGATCGTCGTAGAAACAAAAACAGATGGCAAAATATTTTTCTTCAATAGAATTAAATATCTTAGCAAAATCTAAGCTTCTTTTTGCAAATAAAAAAAGAAAATACAATTCCAAAAAAATATCTTCATTTCTTGTTTGATTCTAGGACATCGTTGTAGGTATTGTTACATCGTATAATAATTCTTTGAACTGTCAATCGTCATAGGAAAAATAAGTAGCATAATTTTTTTCCTCGGATCCTTTAGATATCTTGACACACGTAATTTATATTCATGCGAATAGAATAAGGAGTCTAGTTGGAAACGATCCGATTAAATTTCGAAATACTACTTGAGGAAGATTTGCTTGTAATACTTTGGAGAAGGGACGAATGAAAAGTAAAAGAATTTGAACGAACTATGAACTATGATGATACTTATGTAATCCGTAGAATCTTCGAAATTTAATCTTTTCTTTCGATACAGTTTAAAGAACATTTTTACTTCATGTTTGATTCTAATATTAGATATTCTTGTAGATATTGATTCATTATTGCAATTGTTTCGATCTGTCAATTATCAGAAGAAAAACAAATCGCATGATTTTCTTTTTCCTTGGATCCTTTAAATATCTTGGCAAATGTAATTTATATTCGTGCGAATAGAAGAAGGAGTTCACTTGGAAACGATCCGATTAAATTTCGAAATACTACTTGAAGAAGATTTGTTTGTAGTACTTTAGAGAAGGAAGAAATGAAAAGTAAAGAATACGAATGAACCATGAACTATGATGAACCTTGCATAGAACAGTAAAATCTAGGAAACTTAAGCTTTCCATCAAATTTCGAAATAACAGATTCGTGTCTAACAGTTTGAAAGTAAAGAAATCCTGTACGAATCCGATGAGTCGAATCAAAGAGACCTAAGCTTTCCTTCGAACAAACATTACCACTTCTTTATTGACTCTGACTATGCTATTGAATATTGTTGCAGATATTGCATTATTGTTATTAATCGTTTTAGTCTGCCAATCGTCAATAGAAACGATAAAAATGACTGGATGACTTTCTTTCTCGAATCCTTTAGATATCTTGACACACATAATATATATATATATATATATATATATATATATATATATATATATTCATGCGAATAAAAAGTCTACTTAGAAACGATTCGATAAGATTTCGAAAGAATAGATTTCATTCTAATACATTCATACTAAAGAAATTCTGAATCATGATGAGACGAATTTAAGAGACTTAAGCTTTCCTTCGAACAAACATTTCTAGTTCTTTATTGACTCTGGGTATACTATTGAGTATCATTGTAAGTACTGTTTCGTTATTGTAACTGTTATCTTAAGAACTATCGAAAGAAATGTCTCGAAAGGTGAGAAGGAAGAAGGAAGAAGAAAAAGAAGACGGGAAGAAGAGGAAGAAGACGAAGAAGAAGATGATGATGAAGCAGACGAAGAAGACTAAAAAATAGTAGTAAAAGAAGAAGAAGAAGAAGAAGAAGAAAAGTGAAGGAGGCTAGTTGCGCAAGTGGTACCTCGACTGCGGTTAGTCTCCGGCGTGTATAACCGTAACCACTTCTAAACTCCTAAGCCGCTGTGCACGGCTCGGTTCGACGCGCGAGGTTCGAAAGTAAGTGCCCCATCGAGACAATACCTCGTGAAAATGGGGCAGAGTAATTAAGTCGTTATATAACCGGTTGAAACCGAGTTCGTAGGCCGAAGTGTCTCTAAGCACGACGGACGTTGTTGCCTTTAGAACGTTGTAATCCTTCTGTAAACAGGGTGCATACGGGTCGTTTGCAATGCCGGGGCCCCTCCCCTTTAGCTGGAAAGAGAATCAAAGATCGGAATGGATAGATAGATAGCTCTGCCAATCTCTCGATGCCGATAATTCGTGCTTCGGCGATCACTGTCTTACCTGGCTAGCCTATCTCACGACGAAGACGTTTCTTAAACGTCCGTTCTATTTCTTTGTTCTTCGTTCTCTAGAAATTTTCTATCGAGATTTTCCTTCCCTCCTTTCTCGTAGCTCTTTTTATTTTTTCTTTAACTCACGTATCAATTATAATGTTAATATTCGTTATGATTGATTTATCAGAAGGTAATCTTTTTTATTGTTTCTTTTAAAAAATCGAATAATGTTTCATTTAGTTAGTTACTTTTAACATGTTTGACATACTTCTATAGATCGCATATAGAAGTATGCATCTATAGATCGTATACGAGCTTGTCGTTGAATTATCATCGTTTTCTTTTATTGCTTTTCAAAATTTTTGATGTATTTATGGGAACGTTGATCCTAATGCAAATTATCGATTAATGCTAATTACAACGAAATGAAAAGAAAGGAAAAGGAACATTCAGTAAGACGAGCCTTACTACGGACAGTATGTCTGTATTGTACTCTCATCGAATTTGCTTTTTTTTTAAATATTAGATTAGATTCAAATCCGGATCACGCGGACATAATTATTGACCATATGGAACAACTCGAACCCGACAGAATACCTTATAGGAATTAATAAAGATAGGGATATTAAGTCGCCATAAAAAAACCTTGTACGATAACGACAACTAAATGTTTAACATACTTTTTTTATTTCCATCAGATTGTTATCTCGAAATAATCTAAATCGCGAATATTCTTTTCGATTTTCACAAAAATTTTAAAGATCGCTTTTATATATTTTACTTCTCAATCTTTTTAACGTTTATCGATTTACAATATTTTTTTTTTTCATTACAATCACATTTTCTTTTTTATTATTATAAAATAAGATAGCTTCGTACAATGAACGTAATATTTCATTTGTCAATCTTTAGAAAAATTCATCGATCGATCGATCAATCGGTCGATCGAAATCGTGATTAGAAAAGAAAACGTCCTTCCTCGATCGAAGATCGCGTTATCGAGAAATTATCAAGATCGTACGTGAAGCGAATTACGTCGACGGTATATCGGATCTCCGTTCTCAAGACGTCCTTATCGAGCGCGAACGACCTTTACTACCGCATGTGCATACGCTTCGCCTGTCATTATTACAGCACCGCTATCGTAACCGGTTCTACCGTTACCCTTGCGATTACAGTAAATTTTGTCGGTACTACTTCTGAAATCTCATACTTGTGTATACTACGTAGATTTATACGCATATACGTACGCATACGCACGTAAATATATATATATATATATATATATATACATATCTGTATGTATATATATATATTTGCTATTATGTCGGTATCTACGAGCGAAAGCAAAGGACGCTTTCGTTCTCATCCAATGCGCGGTGCACGTAATTTGTAATTATCTACATATCCGTGAGAATGATTAAACACTTTCGTTATTATAATTTATTTCTCTTTCTATCGTAAATTTGACAAATTTTTCTCAACGATGATCGCTTCTTTTATATATAATAAATCGTTTGAGATCGCGTTGAACTTTAATATAAAAGACGGTAGGTATCATTTCACGTAAAATCGTTCTTTCTTTTTATTTTCTTTTCCTTTTTTTCTTTTTCTTTTTTTATCTCACGTTCTCGCGACGAAACCAGCGAATTCCTTTCGCTCTATCGAGAGGCCAGAAACTTGGTAGCTAAGCGATCAACGACATATCCAACCTCGATAACGGATCGAGTCAGACTAGCTGGGATACGTATTACGTAATCGTCTGTTTACACTGGAAGTTCGACTACGAGCATGGCCACGAAATGTTTTTCTATCTCGAGGAATGCGAAAATGCAGAAAACCTCGTTGCGCTTTATTTTCCGTTCGTCTTGTTTTCCTCAAAGTTGTTCCGAAACGAATTCTTTTAAAATCGCGAACGAACGAACGAACGAACGAACGAAAGAACGAAAGAACGAACGAACGAAACTGGAACGTTTGATGGTTTCGTTCTTTCTAATCTCTTTCTAATCCTTCGCGTTATTTTAATCAGAGTATCTACTTTCGTATCGAATGCACTCTTTAAAAAAAAATAAAAGATCATCCATCGAATACTTTCTTCGATCTCTTTAATCCTTTGATATACAATTCGATCTTTTACCTCTTGTTAAGTTTATTAATATTCCCCATAAAAAATATGAGCAGTCGACGTAAGGCAACATTAAAGTCACGAAATTAAACCTTGCGATTATTACTTAAGGACGAAACAATTTCACAAGAGGAAACCTACTTTTTATTCGACTAATAACAATTTCGCGAGTATCGATGAGACAGCGGAAGAAAGAAAGAAAGAAAAAAAAGAAAGAAAAATTGTTACCCTTTCTCTTGTCCCTTTGTAAATTGACAAATCAGAAAGAAATTCGATTAGATCGATTCTTTTTTCTTTCTTTCTTTTTTTTTTCTGCTTGCTTTGCTCGTAGTATAGTCGCATCGTTGTCTGGCAGGGGCGTCGCAGGGACGTCGCGGACGCGGTGGTTGTTCGTTCCGACGTAGCCGCCGTTCGCGCGTCGTGAGCTCGGTACTTGTGCCACTTTCACTTGGTTACATAACCCGTACGTTCGTGTGCGCGCGAGCGCGAGGGGAACTGGGTAAATGGGAGAGAAGCACAATCCGTGCCTGCACCACCGACGTAGAAAAAGAAAAAGAAGAAGAGAGAGAGAGAGAGAGAGAGAGAGAGACGACTAGTGTTGTCTCTCTCTCTCTCTCTATCTCTGTCTCTCTCTCCGTCTCTTTCTCTTTCTCTTTTTCTTTCTTCGTCTATCTCTCTTTCTATTTCTTGACACTCCTCTCTCTTTTTCTCATTCTTTCTACTTAAGAACAGATATAAAGAATTTTTGTAAATTCTTCTTGTATATATCTTAGACAATTGGTCACAACGTAACGCGATCGAAGAAGGAAAAGCTGCTCTTGATCTTGTGCCGCGAAAACACTGCTACTGTTGTTGCTACCATTGCTTTTGCTTGGCTAGCTTCGATTACGTTCCGAGGAGTATTCAAAGTTTGGCTGGCTTTCAGTTCGACGATAGTAATAGTCTTTTGGTTTGGTCGTGCTATTAGTTTCGAGTCGTTCGATCTTCTCACGTTGTCGTCGCGAGACTTTGTCTTTTTCCGAAGTATAAATTAAACGAGATGAGAAAGAGACATAGAGAAAGAAAGAAAGAAAGAAAGTGAATTTATTGTACTAATTCTAAGACGATGCGTGGTAAATGAAATTGATCGGATCGTTATGGAAACTTGGAGAGTAATAAAATGGAAAGATCGATGATTTAAGATAAACGATATATCAAAATTTATTACAGAAGGAAACAGAGAGTTTAAGCCGATTATACATCGCGTGTAACTTAAATATATGTATAGGTAACGTTCGTGAGAACGTTCGACGAAAGTAAAACGTTCGAAGAATCTCGAAGTCATACGATTGGAATCGTGCGAACGTTTTGTAACGATAAACAAAAGATAAGAGTATACATATTCGATAAGGTTTCTTCCTATGCAAGTCCGGTTTACTTTTTGCTTCATTTTCAAAGACTACGAACTCGTCCATCCGTGTGTCGCACTTACGCTCGAGACGACACCAAACAAAGATTATACTTTGATCGGGGGGGTTTTTTTTCTTCCCCCAAGGATGATCCTTTTCTACCCTTATGGAAAATCGTGGGAAAAACGAAATGGGGGAGTCATGGAACCACCAAAGTGGATGCGATGACCTAAATAGGAGCCAGTGAAAGTGGCACACTGTTCGAACATGGTCTACCGTCGCGTTCACCCGTGGGTACTTACGCATACCATTACATGTAGTTACATTCATACGTACATACTTGTATACGTATGTGTGTGTGTGTGTCTGTATATACATACACATATATAGTTAACATCGTGTGGCAGGATGCTTTCTTACGCGTATACACGCCGACTATCGAAGCGAATAGTTTTCTGCCTTCGACTTGGCAGGCAACAGTACGGTGACGAGGTGAAGGCGATATAGGCGCAGCCTGGCTACCGGCGAGTGCTTACTAATTAGAAATTATGGAAACTGTGCGCGTGACGCCTCGTCAAGACACCTCCTTTTATCGTCTCCTTCTTTCGTTTCATTCTTCTTTTTTCCTCTCTTTCTTTTTCCTTTCCTTTTTTTGCTTCGTTTTTGTTTCGTTTTTCTACGTCGTTCGGTATTTCATAAATTCTATTGCAGAGAGGAATACGAGGGAAGTATGTATCTCGCGCGATAAATCGACAGAATTGGCAAAGGATATATACCGAATGGTATTTTGGGATTGTTTAATAAATGAAAGTATAATCTTTTGCGACTTGACGACGATTAGATAATTTGTTTGTTTGTTTGTTTGTGTGTTTGTCTTTTTCATTTATTCGATTCTAAAAGACAGAGCGACCTTTCTATATATTTGTCATTTTCTTTTAATTCACGTAATTTATTGGAAGTAGATCGTTAGGTGAACGAAATCGATGAAATCTATTATTCAAGTCGAATATCATTTGTAAAGTAATTTGTATATGTGGTTTCTTTTTTCTATTTTGTTTAGACTATGATATATCTTCTGAATGGTTTCGAACGGAATCGTAATTTTGTTATTTCGATTTAGATTTCGCTCATTCTCCTTTCACACTTAGGTCAAGGGATTCTTTTAATTTTCTTTACGGTATGGTATCACTACGGAGCAACGGAAGCCACGATTTATTTCCGTAACGTCTTTCAACGCGTCATCACCGACGAGTCCGCGTTCTCCTGCCACGGGGCTTGACTTAATTGAAAATACTTGAATGGCATCCCTCGATCGGCCGAAATGCTTCTAGGCGATCGCGCGTAAATTTAGCTGCCAAGCGACACAACGTTCTTACTCTTCTTCTACTTCTTCTACTTCTTCGATGGCTCTGCGAAAATCTCTGTAGTTTTTCTTCATTCTTTCGATCGAATCCATATTAATCATTCGACGAAATTTATTTTGTTTTTGTCAGCTCTGTCGAAAAGTTCTTGTACCTTCTTTTTTTTTTCTTTTTTCTTTTTCTGATAAAACTTTTCTTCTTTTTCTCCTTTTTTTTTTTTTTTTTTAATGAATTGAATATACTTGAATAGTTATTCGACGTGATTGTTTTCAATCTCTATTTCGAAAATATTAAGATAAATTATAATCAGCTTGCAATTACAGTCATTTGGTTTATCATTAAAAGATTTCGATATAAAATATAAGACATAATATGAAGAGCAGATATGGTAAAACACAATTTTTTCTACTAGCTTATATATTTTCTCTCCCCAAATCAATGTTTTCGTCAGAAACAAAAAAAAAAAAAAATAGTAAATCGTAATAGATCGAATAAGATTTATCTTACGTGCATATTAAATTGTATTCGATTATAATATATTAAATTAACGATGAGAACAAAAACGATTAACAAAAAGATTGTTATTTGTTGTATGCAGTTTGATCGTTTGCGAGCTTATTTCGAGGGTGACTCGTTACTCGAGAGTATTCGAGAAGTTTAGGATAGAAAGAGAGAAAGAGAGAGACGGAGATAGAAAGAGAAAGAGAGAAAGAGAGAGAGAGAGAGAGAGAGAGAGAAGGAGAAGGAGAAGGAGAGAGAAAGAGAGATTCGTCTCTTCGCAGAACGAGCCAGCACGTATATCGTTGGATCTTCTTTCGACCACGACCCACTTTATACATATACAATGTCCATCTGTTCGTCCATCCGTCCCCGTCCATGATCGTGGACCTTCGTGGCTATACGAAATTCGCATTCACCGGTAACCGGAACTGAAACGTTTTGTCTGACTCTCTTGATGATGGATCGTTACAGAACAAGAAAGCGAAACGTTTTTTCTTTTTCTCAATTTTCGTTACATTTCAATTAAAAATTGTACGGTTCATCATAGATACATTTGAAATTGCATCGAAGCTTATAATCTCCGTTCATATTATAAAAATTTGTTTCTAATGGATGTAATTAATATCGTGATTTATGTCGTGTTTCTTTTTGTTTATAGGATGATATATCTTCTAAATGGTTTCGATTTAAATTTCGTTCATTCTCCTTTAACAGTTGAGTCAAGGGATTCTCTTAATTTTCTTTTCGATATAATTGAATAATTATTTGATTGTAATTACGAGTCATCAGTAAAAATAAATAAATAAATATATATATATATATATATAAATAGATAATTAAAACATAGACAGAGAAAGAGATTAGAAGAACGTATATATCGTATAGGTATATGAAAATGCACACACGCACAGACATATATGATATGAATTTAGATAAAAATATGAGTAGTCTATAGTTATAGTATATATTTATTTATTTATTTACATGATACGTAGATGTAATCATTGATTTGTACGTCGTTGATTGATAATTTATTAAAAAAAATTTTGAAGTGGAATCTTTCTGAGTAAAACGTAATACGATGATATAAAGTACGCTTATATACGACTCGGAACGGGGCTTCGGATCAAAGTCGCGACACCCTCGAATCTAGTTCTAGTACGACTATGAATAGACGACGAGGCCTCTTGGCCCAAGCGCGCGAGGCTCGTATCCTAATTAAATAGCCCCGCGATCGCCTTACGATCGGTCGTACGCACGATTTATGCGTCATCGTATTACCCGTTACGTTTCGAGCATAAAATTTCATCGTGCATCAGAAAACTTTCTTTTTCTTTGACAACGTTCTTTCGATCACACCGTTTTATCGTCTATTTCTCTATTATCTAATCAAAACTAAATTATTCCTCTAGAAAATTTATCTTTTATGAACAATTTTTGCTTATATAAAATATATATATATATACGTGTATAATTTTTTTTCCTTTTTCTTATATAATATTATAAATATCGTAAAATTTAATTTTACGCTCATTATTTTTAATTAATTTTTAAATCAACTATTCGAAGTCACGTATCGTTCTTTGACTCGAGCAACGATAAGGAGAAAGAAAGAAAAAAAAGAAAGAAAAAGGAAAAGAAATCGTCGTTCCTGACGCGTTATGTTTCGTCGGAACGACGTCGATTCGTCGAAACTACGTAATCGTATAATCGTCTATGTAAGCGACGTCGGTGTAGACTTATCTTATTTTCACACGGCCGTCTTTATCTTATCTTGAAGAGTACATCCGAGGAAGCAGAATAAATGGTGTGTATGGCGATGAGCCGATGACTATAGGGATGCATGCGATACATCATCGATATCGTTTAAAAGGTATCGACGTGTAAGGTATATGTTTTTTTATGCAATTTTCCAAGAATATACGGTCTTGTCTCACGTTGCTCGTTTTTCTTTTCTTTTCTACTCATCTCTCTTTTTTTATTTTCTCTCTTTCTCTCTCTCTCTCTCTCTTTCTCTCTCTCTCTCTCTCTCTCAACTTTCTTTCTTTACTTTTTTTCGCAAGACGATAAAAAGAATTTTTGAACGTGAATCATTTGAGTAGAAGGGAACGATATAATTTCGAAATTTCTTTACGATATTATGACGAACGTATCGATGATTCGTGCGATTTAATTGTACGGAATAAAAATCATAATAATCGTCGTTTCTATCGCGAGAAGATGATAGAAACAAAAATGATCGGTGATGATGATGATGATGATGATGATGATGATGATGATGATGATGATGATGATAGCGATGACGACGACGATGATAATCATTCCAAGATCACGCAAGTTTTTTTGAGGACACCTTATCGCTTCTGGATATCTCTCACGTTCGCGCGATAAAAACAAAGTTTCTGGCGCCGTTTCTACTGAATTGAGACGAGTTATCGTCCAAAATAATAATAACGGCCATAATTACAGCGAATTGTTATGGATTTAGAAGATACGAAGGTTGATATCAGAAAACTAATAACTTAAATGGGTATAGTGAAACGTGGGAAAAGTTTTGTTAATAATGTTTGAACTTTATTTATTTTTTTTTTTTTTTCTTTAAATCAAATCTTTTTTCCTTTTTTTCGGAAACCAAAATAATTTGTTTCGATTTCTATTTGTTTTCGCAAGTATTTAAATTTCGTGAAATAATTAAAAATAAGGTTTTCTTTTTCTTTTTTCTTATCGAAGATCCATCAATTCTTTCTAGTGGATGCTTTTGTCATTTACGCGTCGATAAAATGATTAAAAAATCGTAATTAGAATCTCGTTATATGAGGATATAGTAGAACGTACAGTCTTGTAAAGGAAAAAAGAAAAAGATAGCATTTAATCTATTATCCATTTTAAGTAAATTAGTTTTACGGAACAAATAATTTGTTTCAATTTTCATGAAGACAAATAAAATATCGAGAAATGATGGAAGATAAGGATTTCTCTCGTTTCTTATCAAAGATCTATCAATTTTTTCGAGCAGACAGTTTGTTATTCACGCGTGTCGATATATAATAATAATAATACGAAAACAAAAAACAAGAAAGAAAAGAAAAACAAAATGGTATCAAAATTCTCGCTATACGATGATACAGCGAAACGTAGAGAAAGTTTTTGCATATAATATTTCAACTTTTCGACGAGTTTGCTTTATCTCTCTATTTCCTTTTTTATTTTGTAAATTTCGTTACCTACTCCATTAGAATCCTACGTAATTGAATTAATTGGAGATTTTCTCTTGGAATTAATTAAAGTAATTGAAGATAAGATTTTCTTTTCGTTTCTTATCGATAGATCTCGTCGTTAATTCTTTCGAGCGGACTGTTTTTGTCGTTGTTGAGTAGATAAAATAATGAGAAAAAAATCGGTATCAGTATCTCGTTATACGTAGCACCGATCTTCGATTCTATAAAGCGCGAGCGGTCGGCATCAAGGGCTAAAAATTTTCTCGACATCTATTATTAGGGTGGCTGCCCTCAATACCGGTATCTATATTCAGCGTGTACGCATGTGCGTAGATCTGTGTGCGGTCTCGCATACGCCTATGTACAAGTAGGCGACGGGGGTAGCCATCGCTGTGTCGATGCAAGAAACGACGAAGAGGAGAATTTTCTTAGGAGTGGAGGAAGTTGGTCAAGCTGTTGGTCTAGGCCAGCTGTGTGAAAAGCGCTAAAAGCTTTGGAAAATATCGAAAAAGGGGATTTATATTTAGAGAAAAGAAAATTGATGGCTTAGTCCAGCAACCCTGCCCAAACGAATTCTATTTTTTTTTTTTTTTTTTCCTTTTTTTCTCCGCAAATTTTTTTGAACGATGAATTTCTGTCATTGGAGGATCCTTCCCAAATTCGTTCTCATCATCTTTGATAATTCACATTTGAAACGAAAAAGCTGAGTAACAAAATATCTTCTGTATTTAATTTGACGAAGGATCGAACATTCGTTTAATATTTTATCTCGCAATTTCCCTGATCCATTCTATGGAATTCTAACGAAGTATATATATTCCAATGCGAAATAATTATCATTCGCAAATGCTTATTATATCAGTTTGCGACGGATCATTATCAAAATGCGCAAGAAACTTCATCTTCCTATGACTTTCTTTATTCGCTTTTAATTGAACAAATTGTAGAACTTTGATTTTCTCGCGCTCTTATTTTTAGAGAATCATTCGTTAAAAAAAAAAAAAAAAAAGAAAAGAAAAGAAAAGAAGAGAAAACAGAGAAAGGAAGACGAAAGAAAAGAAAACTATATTCTGTCCCGAATGTTTATATAAAAATTATGAAAAGGAAAAGGATAAATTTCAATTATATATATATACACACACACACACACACACACACACAAAGTATAAGAAATATTTTTAATTGGGTTTACGGTAAATAAGTTATATAAAGTAGGTATATAAAGATGATCGTAGGTTTCAAAAGGAAAATCGAATCTCAGAATTAAAGAGGGATAAAGTTGTGGTGTAAGTTGAGGTAAGACAAGGTAGGTACGGCCGCGCCATGCCGTAGCAGTGCCGGTCCGGTCGGTCCGGCTTTCTCGAGAGGTGCACCTTGGCACACTTACCGGCACGACCCCACGCCACTGTGCTCCGCTTCGCTCCGCTCGACTCCGTTCCGTTCCGTTCCGTTCCGTTCCGTTTTGTTCTGACTCGTTCCAATCTGACTCTATTTTTTCTCTTACACTTGTTCATTTATCGATAGAAAATACTCTCTAAAAAAATAATGTATCTTCTCGATCATTTTATCTTTCGACATATAAATATATTCGTACAGACCATTGTACAATAATTTATTCGATAATAAAACTATTTAGAGTGTTCCGTTTAATCGTAAGATTAAAGCTAATCCATTTTGATTAATTGTAGGTAACAATTAGAAACACAAATTGGAGAAAATCCAAAGAGAAAAGGGAATGAAACCAATTTGTTTTGTTTTGTTTTTCTATCTACGATATAATCGCACACTTAACGGACGAAACTTTAGATTTAATGTTACGTTTGGGTTTTTAATAACGCGTTGTAATTAAAATTTAAAGAGTTAGCTCGTACGTTCAAGGGAATAAGGATTTAAAACTCCTCTTTTTTCGTTTCTCTCTCTCTCTCTCTCTCTCTCTCTCTCTCTCTCCTCCTTTTTTTTCTTAGTAATTTAGAAATAATCTTGTCCCAAGGAGATAAAACTTTTTGTTACAATTTAATATTTCAAATGGAATTTGAAAACACCTAGATTAAATTTGTGAAACAAGTTTGTGTCATGAAAAAAAAAAATAAAATAAAATAAAATAAAATAAGGAGAAGAAGGAAAGAAAAGAAAAAAAAAAAAACTCTAAGTAATGAATTAAGTAATCGTTTCTTTTATTATTTGTTACTTTCGAAATTGTTTTCATGGTTTATTTGAAAAAGTCGTGAGCCTTTAACCGCCATGCTATTCATCACTAATTAAATATAAATAATACCAATTTATATTCCGAAAAGATCATTTAGTTTTCTGCAGGTCTCCGTTTAGTTGGCACGTCCTCAAGTAACCGTAGAAAGTGGATGGAAAGATTCGAAGGACTCGACTACTCGTACTACGTGCAGGCAGGCAAGCAGGTAGGTCGTTTACACGATGGTAAAAGTATCTTCGAAATCAACAATTCGTCTTTGTAAATAGGTGAGAATGGTTGTATGTACTTCTTTTTTTTCTTTCTCTCTCTCTCTCTCTTTCTCTCTCTCTCTCTCTCTCTCTTTGTTATTTTTTAAATCGAGAAGTCTCGTATTAGCGCGCGATTAAAAGAGAGAGGCAAACGAGCGAACTCGGGTTAAACGAATCGGAATTCATTCTCGCTCTTCGTTCGTTTTGCTCGGCTGCTGCTGCTGCAGTTGCTACTACTGCTGCTGCTGCTGCTGCTGCTGCTGCTGCTGCTGCTGCTGTTGCTATTACTGCTTCTGTTGCTGTTACTGGCTTCTGAATCGTTCGATTACATAAGCGAGAAGGCAGAAGTGCCTCCTTCTTCTGTCACGGACATGTTACTTTTCCTGGCTACGTTATTCACTTACATTATCTTATTTTAAGTTAATCCTTCATAATGTCATGTAACTTTGATGTTACATCTTTTTATATCTCATTTGATTTTTGTCTTACAAAATGAATTTTTGTTTATATTCGTAGGGATTAACGTAACAGGATAAATACGTATAATTACAGTATATCGTAAAGTTTGACCATTCATTTTCATTAAGATATGAAAAATAATGAGATATCCAATTAATCATCAGGAAAATTATAAATTAGAGAATCTAGATTATTAACGGTTAATTATTATTTACGAATTAATCTTTGCCAAGTACGATTAATAGGTATTACGAGTTTTATGTTATACATTGTTAGATCTATCGAAAAGTTACGTTCATTGTTTAAATAAAAGATTACATTTGCATATCGTTTATTAATACTTAATCGACGTTATAATTTAATAACTTCTTACGATCTTGATGGATGAATTTCTCTCTTGATGGATAAAATGGCTCGTTATTGTATAAATAATCGTTTTTTAAACGAATAAAACTTTTCTTGGTAGATCTAATAACATTTTTTTTCTATTTCTTTTTACTCAGATACGAAACAAAATTAGGTTATAGTGGATTAACTTATTTTAAGTGCTTTGTGGTCTGTAATGCATCGAAAAGGAAGATTGGTGCTAGTGAATACTACGTGATTTGATTCTAAATAAACATGAAATTTTCCTCTAGGATTCCATACTATATATACGTATATATATATACACATATATACACGCATACACACACACACACACACACACATATACATAGCATAGCATAGTGGTTCATCCTCCTTGAAAGTATACTTTCTGGTACGAAGAAAATTTCAAAAGAGGAACACGCGTTAGCGAACTCCATTGATTTCTATTCCTTCAAATCAATCCGAAACACTTTTTTGGATCTACGATTTCTTTATTGTTCTCTTATATACGTGCTGATCAAAAGTGAAAGTCGAATCTCTCGGAGTGGACAGTAACGTTGGAGGAATATTATAATTTCCAGAAATTACGAAGCGATGACGTGTAAAGTAACGTAACGTCGATTCATTAAAATAAGTTTTATTTCTCGTGTAGCTGATATATTTACAATAGCATTAATTTTACAATACTTCGATATATCATTGACATTAGAATACGCGTTTGATTTAAAATGGACAAACTGAATGATTAACTACACGACGTATGATATATTTAGATAAACGTATTTCATTTACGCATTAAGGACAGACCGATTAATCGGATCAATTGATAATAATCGACATTTTACGATCGACATCGTCGAAAGTATATGATAGTTGACGAAGGTATATGAAAGAATAAAACAAAGGAGAAAAATCTTATCGATAGTTTGCGACAATGAAATCGATTAGTAAGCACGTTTTAGATATTCTTTCGTTATAATGTCAAACGAAATTAAACCTTATGAAACCAAATTAATCCTTTTCTTATTCATTATATATATACACACGCACACACACCCACACATATACGCCTATACATGTATACATATTTATACGTCTATGTATACATACATATATAAATATATATATATATATATATATATATATATATATATATATATACGCATATAGGTAAGTGTTAAGGAGATAGGAACGTATGAGTCACGTAATGAACGCGTTAAAAGAGAGAAGGTACGTTTATATCGTACAGGAACGGGTCGTCACGGTCCTGCGTCGCAGGTTCTGTCGGATTCGAAAGGGATACGACGAAAGAGAGAAAGAGAGAGAGAGAGAAAAAGAGAGAGACAGAGAATGAGATCGTTCGATCGTTCGGTAAATTTAAAATCCAGTGAAAGTAGAACGCGGTCGCGGCTATTCTGTCATTTTTTTTTCACCTTCCGCATTGTACGCAATTGGCCAGCGCAAGTTTCGGAGTTAACTTTTCCACTTCTCTAATTCAATAGGAACATTCTGGAGGTTAGAAGAACTCCGGTTTCACCGAGTTTCACCGTGTTCGGGCTCACGGCTTTTGGCCGTTCGGCCTTATCATTATGCAATCCGCTTCGGTAACGGATAAAAGAATTGGGTAATTCTTATCCGTCGAGATCAAACGGATCTCAGATCGGATCTCGAATTTTCGACGATTCGATAGATTCATTTCAATATTCGTCGTTTATTAAAAATGTTAAATGAATAATAGCGAGTCCTACGTAGTAGTTTACTGAACGTACGATGTCTCTACATATGTAGATGCATTAGATAAAAATAAAGTTTTGGCAATGTGGGATCATAGTTGTGCGAAAATAAAATTAGCGAGAATGAGACGTCGTCGGTGAATTTTAATTACCTGCGTTGTTTTTTTATCTTGTCTTTCTTTCTTTCTTTCTTTTTTTTTTTCCTTTTCTTTTCCTTTACTTTTTTTTTCTTTTTCTTTTTCTAAATTATTATTATCCATAGAGACGTTATCGATATTTAAATTTGAAGTATCTTATACCGCAAATTCTTCGTTTATTATCTTTTTCTTTTTCTTTTTTTCTTTTTGTATTTATTACTTTATATTTTTTAGTTTTCTTATTTTTCTTACGTAGTAGACGAAGGTGTCGTCTTTGTTTTCTCTAATTAGTCATTCGCGTACGAGTAAATGCATATATTTATATGTATATATATACACACACACACATACATACACATACACACCTATGTATGTATTTACGTATCTACGTACGTTGAACATCCTCAAATGTATCGATAAGAACGGACTGCTATCTCGAGGGAATCACTGATAGAGTCGTCTGCGTTCCACTTAAAAATAGCCACGGATTACGCGAGTGTACCGTCGAAGAGTCGATGCGTTGCGATGTGTGCGCTTCTCCGCGGAAGCGCTTTCATTCATTCAACGAGCTCGCGTGGTGGCACGTGCGAATGCGCGCGAACGCGTGCACGAACACAGCGCACGCACGCATACATACATTCATACATATGTATATGTATATGTATATGTATATATATATGTGTATATATACATATATATACATATACGTACATACACCCGCGCAATGTGCCATTGTACGTTCGCGTCGACGATCTTGCAATTATGAGGAAATCACTTTGATCGGATAAAGTATCTCGAATTATCGAAGATAAAAATTGAAAAGAAATTTTCAAAAGCGAATTCGTTTAGTAGGTTCGATCGATATTGTTCCTTTTTTGGTTATCTTTTTGCTTTTGTTTCTATTTTTGTTTTGTTTTGTTTTGTTTTTTTTTTTTTTTTTTAACTGCAATTCGGTTTTAATTGACTCGATTTCATTTTTGAAATGTGGATTTATTCGTATTTTATTATAATGCAGTAATTAAGGTGATGAAATGAAAGAACGTTTTTATGTTAATATAAATCATTCATATTAATGAAATAATAATAACAATAATAATAATAATAATAATAATAATAATAATAATAATAATAGTAATAGTAACAATAATAACGATGATAATTTATATTTTATGAAATAATTTTTTCTTTTTTTCTTTTTTTTTTTTTTTTTTTTTTGGAAAAAGTCCGTGATAAAATTTTGCGCGTATTCTATGACTGTCCCTTATTTTTATCTTCCCGATCGAATAAAAAAGATTAGGAATAGTTCTCTCTTTTTATCGAACCGGGTACGTGACCTTTCGCAAAATGTCAGAAATTTGTCGAAGTTAACCATCGGTCACGCGATACTTTTTAATTTGAATTCGATGCGGGAATTTACCTCGGCCGTATTCGTTTCACGCTCGTTCTCGAAAATGACGCGTCAGCTGACACAGTTTAAGGTGATTGTGATGCAATCTCTTGATACAGTATATATTCGATGTTTTATAAAACAAATTCGAAGAAGAAGCTTTCGAATATTTCAATGATTGCTCGTCAGTAAGATTCACTTGTAAAAATTACGAAAAAAAAAAAAAAAAAAAAGAAGAAAAAAGAATAGAGAAAATAAAGAAAAGGAAACGAACGTTAGTTGGAAAAGGAATTAAAAAATGCAAAAATAAATATATATCTGTATATGAGATATATAGAAAAAACAAATTGAAAGAAAAGAAAAAAAGGGCGATATAATAGGGGGTAATTGAAAAAAATAAATGTTATCTTTTAATAATCCATATATGTGTATAGTATCGGACATATGTATTTAAGGTCAACGTAACGCAAGAGGATTCGTTTTATCCACGAGTCTGCGTTTTTTTCCTGTATGACAGATGTTAATTCCATAGTTATCGCTCACCGAAAGTACAGTGCACTGTCGTCGTCGTCGTCGTCGTCGTCGTCGTCGTCGTCGTCGTCGTCGTCGTCGTTGTCGTATACGTTCGATTCGTGGAAGTTATGAGTCGACACGAACGCGCTAATCTTCGGTCGAGACGGTTTAGTTATTTGTCGAACGATCTCGACACATTCATGACAACAAGCAGGTGCGATATATATATTGTAGCTTCGTCAGCATTGAACGCATGAGACGAACGTACGATAAGCGTCATCGAATCATTCATTTTCAACCTCGATACGTTCCTATCTTCGTTTTTATAATCGAAGCTCAACGAACCTTATTTCTTACTTTGCTATCGTTGAACGAGGTTGATATAAAAATTTAGAAACTATCGATTCATCGATAGCTTCATAAATCAAGATATGATAAAAATATTTCAAACGTGTTGGTTATCGTCTCTCTTTCTCTCTCTCTTTCTATAAATTATTTCACGAATTCGATATATAGCAAAGTACTATTGCACTTGGAGAGTTTCTATCTAACAAAAGAAGAAAAAAAAAAAGGAAAAAGAGAAAAGGAAAAAAAAATAAAAACACGTGTGTTACACGTGCCGATAGAGTATTCCAATTACGTATGTCGTTTTATTTAAGTTTACAATCTATTTCACGTCCGTTCATTGTCCAAATAAACTTCGTACGTACTTAAGTGTATCAGTGCTCATTATATTAGAGAAATTATATATGCGCATACAAAATTTTTGCTGCATCGTTTTATTTCCTTTCGATTTAAAATTTAAAAAAAAAAAAAAAAATACATGAGAAAAGAAAGAAGGAAAAAAAGAACGTTACAACTCCTTTCGCGTTTGATTGGAACGTTGACCGCACGTGTATGCTATGTTCGTTTCTTTTTGTAATTGGCATGTTTTTTTTTTTCCTTTCATTCTTTTTTTCTTTCTTTTAATGACAAGGAAAAAGAATACCATCGAATTGCGTTTTTTTCCTCTCTTATAAATTCTCGACACTTCATGCTAGATTCATTATTGGCATGTTTTAAAATTCTAATTTTTATTTCGTTATTTTTTTCTTTTTCTTTTTCTTTTTCTTTTTCTCTTCATTTATCATTGGTACCGTAGACGTTTGATAAATACGTCAATATTAATAAGAATATTGGTACCTCATCTTTAATGAATTATGATTAATAAATCGTTTATTATCGCGAAGAAGAATTTTTTATGGAAAAGAAAAAAATAAAGTACAGACAAAGAAAAAAGAATTAAAAAAAAAAAAAAAGAAAAAAGAAAAAAGAAAAAAAAATCGTTTATACATTTTACCATGTAATTCCTATGTTGCGACGTCATTATAGAAATCGCGATTTTACTGGAACGACGTAACGCGCATCCGTTGATTATCTTTGGAAGAGTCGATTGAAGATGCACGTGGGCCAGTACGTGGGTCGTGTTTCATCACCCACGCATTTTACCACCTCGATTCGATTCACGGTGTGTGGCTTGATAATCGTGCCACATCGACGATCAAAATATCCTCTTTTGCTATTCCATGTGGTCTTTGAAAAGGAAAGAAGAAGAAAGAAAAAGAAAAAAGAAAGAAAGAAAGAAAGAAAGAACATCATCGACTTTCGCTCGTTCAATACGAGACACCACCCTTCGAACAAAGCTGAATTTATCGTCAAGAAACGACGACATCGAGAAGGGAAAGAGAAAAAAAAAAGATCGTGTCTTTCTTCCTTGTTGTATTTAAAGATAAGCGAAGAGAGATAAAAAAAAAAGCAGTTATCGATGTTCCCGATTAATTCTTTTCCCTTTTCTCCGTATTTTGATCGTATTTAAAATGACAGCTCGTTCGATAGTTAACGTTCGGATAAATAATCTCATATTTTCAGTCAGATTGAATTTCGATTCGAATGAATATTCAAACGTCACGTTCGAATAGCGTCGTTGAACTCTACGACTAAGTCTCAATGACCCTAATGCTCTAATTTCTCAATAATTCGATGAGTCACTTTTTTTAAACGCGTGCAGCTTTTTCTTTCTTCTTTTTTCTTTTCTTTTTTTTTTTCTTCTTCTTTTTACGTTCGATTAGTCTCGTCGACGTTGCAAAAATCTTGTTGAACGTCATGATGGCGTCATCGATCAGTAGGTATACTCTCTTTGTGAAAATATTTCCATTGGTGGTTAATGTTCGCACGAACTCGAAACGATCGAGTTCAAGCTAGTTCGAGAATTCGTTTCGAATAGTAAAATCGATTAGTATAAAAGTTGTATGTTTTCTTATTTTCTACGATAATTGGCACGAACGTTTCAGATAGGTCGACTTTCTATGGGATCACGTAGTTCATTCGACCATCTGAAAAATATATTGATACGTTCCCCTTGAAAGAGTAATCCTCGTAGAAGTAAATTCGATCGGTAATAAGCCTGACTATTATGCGATACCGAAAGGATATTCATCCTTCCCACGTCGGTCGAAGGCAGCCAATTAGCAATCGGTGCGATCATTTTGACCTATACCCTATTCTCTACGAGACGCCGACGGTTTGATCTCACCTAACTACACCCATTCTATTCTCATCTGATCTGTCACTCTCCCTTAAACGAACATGATTCTACCCTAGATTTCTATTTTATCACGATCTGATTCGATCGTTTCAAATCGATGTATTTCATATTAACATTGATTAACTTTCTTATTTATTCCGTCAGATTATCCAATGAATTTTAATTTAATTGACTTATTATTAAATTTTAATTTTGCATTGATTTACGAACGGGTGCCGTCGTCGGTAACTTTTTTATAATGCTATTTAAAGATGCTATGTAAAATGATAAAAATCCAAAATTTTTACTCTAAAATATCACGTTTATTAGATCGATTTATAAGTGCAGTATAGGATTTTCTTATATTATGATAGTAATAATTAAAATAAAAAAAAAGAAAGAGAGGAGTATTTGTTTATACCTATATACCGTTTTAATAATTATGATATTTTGATTAATTCATAGATAATTAATTCAATAAATCGTGCTAATGATTATAATAAATGAATAAACGATTAAAATAAATGATTGAAAGGTTTCTTTAAAAGCGATTAAATTAGTTATTTACTAGTTCAAGAAATAGAGCTTTAATATTCGTTTGTAATATTTGATGATAGTAATTTAAACGTGATTTTAAAATCGATGAAACAGATATTTAGAACATACCAATTGTGGATATTTAATGCGGAAAGAGCACTCGCTATTTCATTCTGTCCTAGAAAAGAAGATTCTTTAGCGTGTAGCATCGCATTCCTCGATCATAGTTCGCACATATACACTATAAATACCACGCGTACATTGTCACTATTAATCAAAGGAACAAAATGTTACCGCAGATTCTCAGATAGTGCGATCAAATTCCTACGGCATTACGAAGCTACTTTAAAAGTTCTTAAAAACTTTCACTATCTATCTTGTTAATTAAATAAATTAATAAATTAAAATGAATAGTCCACGATTTTGGATAAATCGAGTGATTAAGGTTAATAAAAATGCAAAAGAAAATAATTTCACGAATACCAATCGTAAGATAAAGAAAAACCAATTCAGAAATCAAGACGGTGTTATAATTTCGATCGTGCATGTAATCGATAATTTGATAAAAGATTTTTTTGAATTATTTCTTTATTGATTAATAATTATTAATCGACTTTGTTGTTTCGATTGCGTCATTCTTAATCTAAAAAAAAAGAAAAAAGAAAAAAGAGAGATCATAAAATCTGTAATGGATCATTTTACTTGTACGCTATCATACTAATGCGTTTGAGATGATTTAAATTGTTTACTTTGGCAATAATGTCTTCTCTCTCTCTCTCTCTCTCTCTCTCTATCTCTCTCTCTCTCTCTTTCTTTCTCTCTTCTTATTCTCTTTACTTTTTCTTTTTTTTTTTTTTGAATTTTATTCTTGATAGCTTTTTTTATGTGTACGACAATCGTAACACATATCATTGAATTCGATATGGTGTTTTGTAAAATCATCTATATTATTTTATGATGCAATCCATATTATATTCAGCTTTCATTATACATAGGGTGAGTAGCCTAAAACTGAATTCGTGAATATCTCGATCCCGAATATTTTCGAAATTTTTTTATTTTCTCAGAATGTAAATTTTGTAAAAATTCTAATAAACGTTTAATAGAAATCGACAGGTATTTATTAGGATATTAAAAATTATATCAACCTGGGGAAACGATATTTTTTATTTTGTTCTGCTTTTGAAAATTTTTTTCTTATAAGTAAAAAGAATCACGTATCATTTAAGAAAACGTCGATGAAACTTTATATTTTAGATACAAGATATAATCATTACTGATACTTATATTTCTTTAGAAATTTCTTTTCTTTATCGTCAAAAGTAAACGAAATTCTAGTTTAAAGTGATTTGCAAGATGTAATAATAATAATAATTCTTTTTTTTATTTAAATTTTATTTTATTCGATTCACTTTCACTCGATATCTCTATCTCGTTGTTAAAAGAGAAGATATAGATAAATATGTAATTACGAACGTTTTCTAACTGTTGTATCATTTCGAACATCGTTTCACTGTCCTTTGCATCCGGAAGTAACGCGACAATGCGAGCTATGCGAGTCGATGTAATATCATCGTACGCTTGTGCACTGTGCTCTAGAACGATGCACATTGCGTGACCTTGCAAGCCATTCGCGTACATTTGTCGAACGTCAGTAACCCACCCTCTTACTATGTGTGAGTGCACGTGCGTATCGAGATAAGTTTAATAATCTTTCTACGGTGCATGGATTGCATTTTTTAATCAAATCAAATATCCTCTTATTTGTCTAATATATGAACTACATATAAACAATTTTAACACTCTTTTCCGATTCTGTCTATTGAATTCTAATCCGTCATAAATTTAATTAATAAAAGTGTCAGGGTTTCTTTTAAGTCACATTTAGATAAAAACATATCACTTTTTACCATAATTTAAACCTGTTAAAGTACAATTTAAATATACACGTATCTATGTTTGATAAAAAAGATAAGAAAAAAGACGGATGGTTTTAAATCCATACTTTGATTAATTTATATTCGTTCGAAAAAATAAGAAATCTTTTACATATAGTAAATTAAACGACGAAAATGAAAAAAAAGGAAAAAGGAAAGAAAAGAAAAAAAAATAAGAACCCACCAAAAAATATATACATATACACACACACACATATATATATATATATAAATTTTGAAGTATCGTTCGATGCCGAAAATACAGACTCCTGTGTTCGAGAATCAGGTGGTTATCGGCGGGTTATCAATGTTTTCAGTGTGGTTGTAGAAATTGTGAGAGACGTGCGTGCACGAGTTCGTAGAAGTGGCTATACGATACCCGGTAGCCGTAAATTAACGGAGTTAATAATTAAAAGAACGACGACGATAGCATAGCTGCGTTGATCGTTGTATACGGAGCACTCGAGGTTAACGGGTAGATAGGGACAGTGGCACACTTGGAAGATGGTCTTATCGAGGTGGTTCTTATCAATGATTAAAATCGACTTCTAAAGCTATCACCATTTTCTCTTTATCAATCACAAGTCCCGCTTTAGCATCTAATTTTAATAATACTAATATAAACAACAATTATCGATGTAAAATCGATCATAATATCATAAGATCATCGACGTTATTCATTTTCGAAGGTTCAATTGTCTTTGCTCGTTAGAAATTTCTTTGAATATCAATTTAAATCGTTTCGCCATTTTACGAAATCATTATATTATATATTCGATCTGAAAAGGATACCTCTATTAATGACTTTAATATCAGATATCCTTTACAAAGTGATTTATATTTTCGCGAAAGTATTTTATTCGTGAAACGTATGAATAATTCGGTACCCTTAATAGATTCGTACGTTTATTTAAGTAATTAGAACGAAATAGATCCTTGTATCGATGCAAGTCAATCGATTTTACCAATTCGAAAGGGGAAAAACAAAAGTAAAAAGAAAGAACACAAAAAAGAAAAAGAACAAGGATTCCCATCACTTTCTCATCGTAACCATCGAACACGATAATATTCTAAGTTCTTAGCTCGTTAAATCTCGTTGCAAACTCGTGTGTCTATCTTTTAATCTATTTAAACGGCTCATTCATAGAGCGATGGATATTGCTATCTCGTCGAATTTATCGCGTGGCTCCTTTGAGAAGTTTGCTTATCGAAAACTCCGTAGTAATAAATGTCAGAGGGCGAACGTCGTACATCCCGGGACTTAATTAACGTTAAAGTTGACGCATTTAATATTATTCAGAAGAAAAATGTCTGGGTCTTATCGATGAAACGTCTATCGGACGTTTTCTCTGGGCAAAGCGAAATTCATCTAGCATGTTACGTATGTAGATAAATACGTATATACAAACGTATATACATATATATATCTACATATATATATATATATATTTGTCGCACGCGTCATGACTTTTACCTATAAAACAAATGTATATACATATAACGATGCGTATGTATGCGTGCTAGCGTGCGTGCGTGCGCTCGCGCACGTGTGTATATATATATATATATATATATATATATATATATATATTTATATATGTATATTATATATGTACATCTATCTCTTTTGGTTCGAAGTTAGTCTAATCAGATGACCCGTGTACAGGTCGCGATTAATATTCATGCCACGCGTACGTGATAGGAAAAATCGTTCGTTTCTCTTTCATTGCATGATATTTCGTTTCGTATCTGAAAACGTTGTCTCTCTCTTTCTCTCTCTCTCTCTCTTTTCCCTATTTCTTTTACATGATTTTCGTTGTACATCTTCCCTTTCTCAATTTCGCGCTTGGCAGCTTAATCTCCAAAACGGTGTTAGATAATAGTATTAAAGAGATTGATATTAACGAGACGAAATCATTCGAACGAGATCGTCGATTCGTCGTTTCGTACGAAAACGTTCGAAAGAATTTTTAAGGACAGTTTTCGAAATAGAAATTTATTGTTTCGTATCTTCGACGAGAAAAATAAATAAGAAACAAATATTTATGCAATTGCGAAAGCGTTAAGAAAAATCCTGATACAATTCATTTATTGTTTGATTAATTTTGCCGAGTGGAACGAGGACACGCTTCGTTTTGGAATTTGTTTATATTTTCGGGAAGAAAAGAAATGTTGGAAATGTTGATAATGATTACGGATGAAAATGTGAAAAGTAAGACTGATTGCTTGTATACTATACATCATATGGAGTAACAGGAAAAGGAATCGAAGAATGCAATATCATCGCATTTCATCGTAATGATCTCATTCGATTCCACTTTGGCATGCATGTAAATTCTTTTCTTTTTTTTTTTTTATTTATTTATTTCTTCCTTTCTTTCTTTCTTTTCTTTTTTTTTTTTTTTTTTTTTTTTTACGAAATCGATTGCAAACAACGATCCCTCCTGGGGCTTTGTCGTTCTCGCACGACGATCTTTTATCGCGATCGAGGTGCCTTTCTCGATTCGATTTTTATTATTTGCTTCGCTTCGAGTACCGGAACGAAGGTAGTGCGAATCTTTTCACCGTTCTTTCTTCTCTCTCTCTCTCTCTCTCTCTCTTCTCCCCTCTCTCTCTCTCTCTCTCTTTTATTTCTTTCTGTTTTCTTTGTTTCTTTTTTCTTTCCGTTTTCTCTCTTTTTCTCTTTCTCTCTCTCTTTTTTTTAACAACATTCTCTCTCGTCAGCATGACGCAACGCATCTTTGATCTATCGTGCGTTACGCTTTCGAAGGAACACGCAAATGCAAAAACAAACATTTATTAATCAGGAAACTCTTTACGATCGTATTTTTTCTTTACGAACACGAGAATCCATGTGACACGATGAACGATACAAAACAAAAAAAGTATGATCACACATGAAATATCATAAAATTGTTTGGAATTATTATAAAAGTATGATGTTTTTATTTTTTCTTTTTTTTCCTCTTTACAAAGAAATCAGGAAAGAGATTTCTAGGAACGTCAATCCGTTAGGGCGTGATGCGTGGTGACATCGACAAAGAAGCAGAAAAAGAAAAGAAAAAAGACAAAAAGGAAAAAAAAAGAACGAACGAACGAACGTACATACGTATGAACGAACGAACGAACGAACGAACGAACGAACGGGACCCTTATCTGATAGATAAAGAAACGTGGAAGGAGAGAATGGGAAGTCGAGTTTGAGTCGATCTCTCGAAGGTTGCCCGAGTCGGCCTCGCCGCGTGTCTGCCACGAAGCTGCCACGCTGCTGTTCTCCTACGCTCCCTCTCTCTCTCTTTCTCTCTCTTTCTCTCTCTTTCTCTTTCTTTTTCTCTCCTTTACATCGTATCTCTCTAGCTGACCCACTTCCCGACCCACAAGAACCGCAGAGAAGCGGAGAAAGGATGAAATAGAAGACCTCTCCAAAATTATCGTACGCTCTCGCTCCTAGCGGTTTTGGAGAGGCTGAGAAAGAAAAAAGAGAGAAAGAGAGATAGAGGGATATGTAGAGAGAAAGAGAGAGAGAGAGAGAGAGAGAGAAAGGGAATCTGTATTGCTCTTCTCGAATACTCTTCTACTTGTTCTTCTTCCTTGGTCTTCCTGTGTTCCTATCCACTAGAATCCTCATCAGCGAAACACCTTTATCGACCTCAACTACGAATTCCTTTTTTTGATCTCTCTTTCTCACGTTCACTTATATCGTTCTTTTATCTATCTTTTTTTTTTTTTATAAACGTTAATTGTAAATTTTTAATTGAAAAAGAAAAACAAAAAAGAATGTCAACGTATATACTGAAAATAGAACACGGAACACGAAATAACACAAAACGCGGAACACGGTGCACAGATAACAAATCGCAATCAAGAATCATTTAATCAATGTTTTACTAGAGTAATCAATCTCAGAATTTTTTTTTTTTTTTTTTGTATGTATATATATCTCGCTCTGTACTTCATGTAGATCGTATATCGAGCTTCTGTCTATCTCATTCACTCGTTCGAAATCTGTTAGTTTTATAATTAATAATTCCGCAAATTCAGTGATTAAACTTTTCATCGGATCATAAAGAGCAATTATACAAAATTTCATTTTGATTAGAGGAAAATAATAATGGAATGTTTCTGAGATTAATGCTTTTATATTAATAATATTGTATTTTAAATTGATTTAATTATCGTATAGTTATTTAATTATACGTATATGTAGTTACTGAACGTAACGAAAAATTATATTAGAGTAAAATAAAAGATTTACAAAGGTCTATGAATATTTAATAAAATATGATAAATATATAATAAATATATAATAATAAATACTTATTAAAATACATGTTAATGCGATTTAAGAACATTCTTCTGCAAAAGAATTGAAATGTTTGTAGGAAATTGACAAAAATAAGGATACTCGTTTGAAAATAATTTTGACAATCTTTGGCTATCGCATTATTGATCGTTGGTAATCGCGTTTAATAGAAACGCGACGAAAGGGATGAGAAGAGGAAACGATGTGTATTGATTGAAAAAACTATGGCGGGAAACAGAAGGGTGATATAGTAGATACGTCTACCGATTGTATGCTCGCCTGATCTTCGTGCCGCGTGCGGCACGTCAAGCGTAGGAGTGACGGAACACGTCGATGCGCTTTTACTGTTGCACTCATTCACATTTATCGAACTTCGTTCTAACCAATAGAACACTTAGAATTCTTTAAAACTAAACAAAATTTTTCCTTTTCCACAAAGTCTTTCGTATTTTTCAAATCAAAAGGAACAAGGACAAAGAAAAAACCAAAAATGAAGGAAAAGAAAATGATAAATAAAATACACGAAGGGAAACGTATTCATAAATCGGTATTAAGCAAAAAAATTATTAAAGATCTTGCGATCGTATTTACGTATTTAAAATAAGATATAAGTAACGAATAAATAAAATGAACGAAAAGGGAACGTAAAAGATCGTTCGATAAATGGAAAGATTATTTAGGAAAAAAATTTTTTTCTTCGTACGATATTTTCTTTTTCCTTATCTCATAAAAATTAAAATATATTTATATTTAATTCTTTTGCCTCCTGTAATGTCTCGCTGTCAACGCGATGACATATTCTTCTTTAAAAAAAAATCTTTCGGCGTGCAAAACTCTGACGTGACATTTTATTTAATTAATATAATAAGCCATTGGGAAACAGTTTTATTCAAAAATTGTTTTTAAAGTATACGCGTGTGCACGTATTCACGTGAAGCTGGCCGAAAATAAACTAGGAAAATAATTACAGTCCAAAAGGTTGATGTAGTTTAATGTAACACACGTACACATCACACGCACACACGAGCGCGCGCGTGCAATTATTTAGCTTTTCATTAAATTTCGTACAAATAATTAAATAATTATGATAATGTACCGTTTTCATTATTTCCACTTTCATTATTTCCACTTTCGTAATTAGTTGATAAACTAATACAATATATTCTTTTTCCAACGGATTAAAAAATACAAAAAAGAAAGGAAGAAGAAAGAAAAAGGAAAAATTACAAAAAAGATTATTTATCGAAGGATCCTTTCGATTCCTTCTCTATTTTTCTTCTTCGTTTTCTTCTTCTACTTTCTTTTTAAAACAAAATTATTATTTCCTTTTCAGCTGGTAATACCTTCACGAAATCTTCCGATACGCGATAGGATTGTTTGTCAATCAAACAAAGCGACTAACCTGAATAAGATCGAACGAAACGATGCGAAGGCCACGTCGCGAGTGTTTTTTGAATCGTCAGTGTAACGACGAAATATCGGTTAGATCGTAAGCGATCGAGGATCGTCCATTTGCTTTCATTTTCGCGTTCACGGGATTTGTTGAAAGTTCGTATATCTGTACATACATACATACATATTCATATGTATAACGTATGACCTCGATCCACGTGTAATGGATCAAAACCATCATCCAAAATGCAAATGAGTCAGGTCGTTGAAAATATTTTATCTTGGGCTTCAAGTTAAGGCATTACTCGTAATCGAATACTCGTTAGCGGACGTTAAACGTTCAGAAAAAGCTAATTGACTGTAATTAACGTTAGTTTTCGCGGAGTCGACGAGTGTCATTAAAGAGATTAGCTAAAACCTTCATTATCCACTTTCTCTCTCTCTCTCTCTCTCTTTCTTTCTTTCTCTATCTATCTTTCTATCTCTTTTTTATTCCGTGTTACGTGCAACACATTCGAAGTGTCTTTCTTTTATTTTTATAAGAGAAAACGTTTATTATTTCCGAATAGAGATAATCCTATTAAATCGTTACAAAATGAATCGTTAAAGCCAACTTATACCTGGTGGGATCGTTAGATGTTAATAAGAAAAAATAAAAAATAAAAAATAAAGAATAAAAAAGAAAGGAAAAAGATAGGTTTGAAAGGAGTATTTGAAATTTGTCTAGAATTCTCTTCGGTTATTTAAAAGGCTCATTCTCGGAAGTTTTTCTAGGAGAGTGGTTTTCTCAGAAGTAAAGAGAGCATTAGAAAAGAGCTGTTGACTGGCTAGTATGCATCGGGGTTCACTCGGTAGAGTCCGTCGCTGAAGTACAAAGGCCGAACATAGGTGTGTCTAGGCACGTACATACGTACGTAAGTATGTATATATATACATGTGTGTGTATGTGTATATATATATATATATGTATGTATATATATTGTACGTACGTGTACCAACGCATATCTACTTGGTTTACCTTTTAAAAGAGATGCAACACAGAATGAACTCGGATGGCACGATATCATTCGATGCATAGCTATGGCGTCGTTTTAACAGCGAGTTTAATGTACTGAGATTTCGATTGTTATTAATCATTTATAAATGATATTCAATATTTTAAATACCGATAACAATTACTTGCACTTTCCGATAATTATCCGAGTATAATTTATCAAAAGTTTGATGGTTCGTTTGGATACAATATATTATATTAATAACAATTACTTGCACTTTTCGATAATTATTTTCTTTTTATTACTTTATCTTTATTATATATATACACACACACACACACACATATACGTATATATATTTATCTCTTACATAATATTAACATTGTTCGGACTTATTTCTTGACAATTATAAACAATTATAACTAATTCATTTTAATAGGATTCATTTTAGCGATCGAGAGCAAGTGTCGATTAATTTCTATTTTCGAAAGAAACTACGATTTGGCTTCTCGAAGTAATTGCGGGTTACGAATCCGTACGAATTCGCAAGACGGAAAGAGAAAAAGAGGAAAAGAGAGATATAGAGAGAGACAGATAGAGAAAGAGAGAAAGAAAGAAAGAGATAGAGAGAGAAAGAGAGAGAGAGAAAGAAGGAAAGGAAGTATCGGTGTCATGAAAAAGAGAGAGAGAGATGATGATGATCCAGGCCACTGAAAAAGGAAAGTGACTGCTACCGCGTAGTCTGCCCGTAGGTAGGACGCAGCCGTCATTATGCAATAATTATTATGATCGTGTCGTCGTCGGCGTCGCCATCGTCGTCATTATCGCGACTCGATTGTAGACTAGCGGCATCGCGACTATTGTAAGCCGGCCTACCCTTTTGATTATAAATAATTACGAAGCGGGCGCGTTCATCTCGTGCACGAATTATTACTGACTGAGATGTTGGTACTCGCGAAAGAAAGAGAAAGAAAAGGAGAGAGAGAGATCAAAAGAACGAAAACGTTTGATAAAACAATCGATTTCGATTACAAAAGTAAATATTTTCAAATAATCTGCAATTAGAAATAATATAACGATGAATTTGACGTATTTCAAACGTAATTCTTGTTATTTCGTTTCGAATCATTTTATCGTTGATTTTTCTTTTTCTAATTTTTTTTTTCTTTCTTTTTTTTTTTTTTTACTTCTTCTTTGACGTACTTGATAAAATTTGAAAAAAGAAAGAGCAAAATTTAACTGAATTTATTCTGAACTTATTACTGATACGTAATAAATATTATTTATTCGAAGTAGAGTGGAGATATAACGTATAAAAAAGAGAAACTTTTGGAATTATTTTAATAATTAAAAATGTCTAATTACGCTTTCAGTCAATTATAAATTCATTTCAATCGTTTTATTTCATTTATTTTTATCATCTTATTTCTTGCTCGATAAGATATGAATTAAGGAGGAGAAGGAGGAGGGAAGGTTTAGTAGAAAATACTATTTATTTTTAAAAATAATAGATATACCATAACGAAGATAAACGAAATAAAATGTCATTCGTAAGATCGACTTTAACGTTTTAAAAGTAAATATTTAATTTAATATATAATTTACGTAAAATATAACTTACGATTAGAAATATATTTCGACGTTGAAAATCTATTATTTAAATAATTCAATCGTTGTCGTTTTATTCGAATAATTTTATTTGTCGTTTATTTTCTTATCTCTTTTCGTTTTTCTCCTTTTTCTTATTTACTTATTTATTAAGATCTCTGAACTAAGGAGAAAAAGTAATATCTACATAGTATTTATTCGAAGGAGAGTAGGTTTATAGTAACAAAGAAAACCACGTGCCATTCCTATGAGTTGACCGCAAGTAGGAAGATCTGGATATCTTGAAGGATGAGATAAAGATTCGTCCTCGATCACGGAATCCAGGAAGAAAACGAGCAAACGGCTCCTTCGACGTATCACATTCTTTCTTCGATCGTGTTCGATACATCCGAAACGCGTATAACGTGCAAGGAAGACAAGTATTCCCGTCCTTGACTTTAAACAGGTAAAGAATATTCTTTATACGCGTAAACGATTCTAAGTAAATGCGATGAAAGAATATAACTTGAATTACCAATGGAATTGAATATTTTAATTCTTTTATTTTTATTTTTCCTTTTCTTTTTTCTTTCTTCTTTTCTTTTCTATTCTTTTATCGCGTACATACGTTGCTGCGAATCTAAATTTTATCTAAATTCCATTTCTCCTTATCGCGTTAATAATCGTTGATAGATAGTAAACATTTCGAAAGATTAACGATACTCAATTTTCCCTGTAGAAAAATTATCAATGACAACGATGACAACCATGTCTTGTAGTTCGTTGAACCGTAAAAGAGTACTCGAGACTGTTTTCCATGCAAACCATTGCGTTCTCGTGTTTGATGTCGACTCGACAAATAACCCTTTGTCCGGTGAACGTGCGAAATCTTAGACTCGTGAAAGCAGTCACTTCGTAATGCTTTGACACGCGTTTTTCTTTCCTTATCGATTTTGTGAGACGAGACGATTATCTTTCCCTAGTAATAATTAAAAAGAAAAAAGAAAGGAAGAAAGAATACTAACCAGCCGATCGTAGTAACAACACTTTCTACAACATTTTATATTTCGGAATTATCGGTTATCTTTAGATTACATAAAAGATATCATTTTATTCGTTGCTTAATAAAAATTCGACCCAAATAAAAATTCACGATTAATTAAATGGTCAATTATGATTACTATAGATGGAACGTTCTTCAGAATTGAAATATTTCAAATAAAATGTAAATAGATATCTACAAGCCTGTATTTCAAAATGATATTCATATTATTATTATCTGACTCGCATGATCCTAAACGTCGGAAGAACGCACGTGCATTATTCGTTAAGGTGTGACGTAATTTCGTTTTTTTTTCCTTCTTTTTAATTAATTAACCCGTTAGAAAATTCGTGTCGTTCGAGCGCGTACAAAACATATTGTAGTTCGCATGATCGTTGAGTTTAATAAAATTATATTCGAATTATTTAGCTCATTGTTACTTTTAGTTTTCAATTATATCGAAATAATCGAAACAGACAAAATTCTAGTCGAAATTTTACTGTCTTGTTTTACTGTATCGGTAATCATTGAAAATAATAAACAAATTTGGTCCTTTTTTGTTCTTTAATTATAAAATATATCTGAATGTACAAATAACAGAAATGTTAACAACGACGAAATTCGTTTGGGAGGTATAAATATAATAAATCGAAGAATTCGTTCGAAGAAGAGAAAGGATTTGTTCGATTCCGATGGTAATCAAAAAGCGATAAGTCGTGTTTAATTCTCCTCGAAATCGTTATGTATCAAGTTTGGCTAATTTTATTGTCAACGAGTTTATTCACTTTGAATTATTTATCAATCATCGATGTTAATTTAACCTTTTCAGTAAAATCGTGGGAATTATCGAAAAAACTCGTGAGTTTTTCGTAATTGCATATGTTTTATATGTACATATATGAATGTGTAGATGCGTGTAAGTGTATATAGCGTATCGATGTGGAATATGTTAAAAGTCGGATGTAAAATGAAACGAAATACGAGATGCACGTTGCAAGAGAGGGAAAGGAAGAACGCGTGCATGCTTATGCAGCATCGATGCTAGCCTCGGTAACGGCCTACCGGGAGTTCGTAATGCGTCATACGAGATGATCGGACCATGACCAACACCAACGGTATCAGAAGACTTTCGTCTTCCTACTTTTTCCTTCTTCGAATTAGTGAAGAAGTATGGATGTAATAAAGTTTAAAAATTTTTTTTTTAAACATACATCTACGTAGATACACACGATCATTCAAATTGTATTTTTAATCATATTATAATATGTTATAATCGTTCGTAATATCACAGGGATCGATTCGTTTTCCGATTATTTAGAAAGTGCATGAAAATTTGTATACAATTAAATTCATTGAAATTTTGTTAGAAATGGAAGTATTGTAATCGTTTACAAGGGATCGATCGTGTTAATTGATTATTTAGAAAGTAATTGGATGAAAATTTTTTGATCTGACAGATATTGGTTTTTTCTTTTTTTTTTTGTTTTTTCTTCTAAGATTATGGCCTATTAAATTATCTTTATATCTATATGTCCATGTATGTATGTAATGTATAGATATGTTTTTATATGTTATTTTATCTTTTATCGTAGAAATTATGAGATTATTAAATAGGCAAAACTGGTTGGGTTAGATTGTTCGTAGACGGTATTTTTTCTTTCTCTCTTCTTTTTTCTTTTCTTTTTATTGGCACATAAATTTCTTTTTTTACGATAATACTATAAAGTTATTTAATTATAAACGAGAAAGTGAATATATGAAAATTTCCTCGTTTGACATATTCTGGAAATAGTATTTCTATCTCATTAAGATAACAGATTGTCTGTTAAAACATTTTTTCTTTGCCGTAAAAATTAGTAATTGAAGTTTGGTCAATTTGAAGTTGGATCGTTAATACCAGAGATATACAAATTGTATATTTCATAGACACATAAATCTCTATTTTAAAGCGATAAGCGATAAGCGATAAAATTACGTGGATAAAAATTGTCGCGTCTAGAAATTGTTCTATCATTCCTTATTAAATCTTTCCTCTTTCTTTTTGTTTTTTTTTTCTCTTTCCTTTTTCTCGTTACAAAACATAAAATTGTAGAAGAAGTAGTAGAGCTAATCGTATTACATGGTTCTTAATGTACATAGATCATATAAATACAAATACGTACATAATTCTATGTATGTAGATTGTCTTGTTCATTAACAAGATAAACCTTAACGATACTTTCAAGTTCATCGTAAGGAAGCAAAGTTGAAAGGAAAACGTGACTTCCGAGAAAATCTTATCGATTGTCGACTGGATTGAAAAATGTTGCATTCTCTCTCTCTCTCTCTCTCTCTCTCTCTCTCTCTCTCTCTCTCTCTCTCTCTCTTCGTAGACATCCGGCCGGCCCTACACCAGGTCGGTTCTTAACACGGGTTTCGCGAAAGTTCTGACGAAACGACGTCTTAGTCATCGTCCTTTTCCGGAGGATATAAGTATATAAGTATATATATATATATATAAGTATATATATATAATATATACATACATAAACACACAAGTATATTTATATACATACACATTCGATAATACTAATCCGTGCTCGTTCGTAGCCCGTGTTCGCGAGCGCAGCTTTTGCTTTCTTGCAGCGCAGTGACCTGATTCCTTGCATGCAACGGTAAGAATGTTTTCCAGAGAGTAGCTTGGAGGGAGAGATGGAAAGAGCGAGTAGAGCGCGCGTCGAGTTTGAAGAGTGGGAGACCAGGATGACGATGGAAGCAAGCGAGAGGAGACGAGGAGTAGGAGATGGAAGAAAAAGGAGGAGGAGTATGATGAGGAGGAGAAGAAAGAGGAGGAGGAGGAGGGAAAAACGAGAGGGAACGCGAGCGTGCGCGCGCGCACTCGAGAGAGCGCGAGCGCTAGCGCACGACTCGTGACACGTAATACCCGTCACGGTAATACTGCTACGATATTATAGCACCGTTAATGTCATTCATTTGTGATTTAATGGGAGAAGTCTCGACCGCAGCCCATAGGAGGACAACGACTGCATCGTCACCACTGTCATCGATCATGACGATAATGATGATGAAGATCCACGCAGAGATTCTTGCGATTAGTTCGATTAATTACTTTAGGATGATATTTCTTGAATGTTTCTATAGAAATTGACGGATCTTTATTTTTATATCGTTGTGCTTTTATAACGATAGAGGGATGCTCGATCGTAGCTATGGTAATGCTTTTATTATTTTATTTCTTTTTATTTGAATGAGAGTGTCAAGAACATCTATACATGTATATATATATATATATGTATGTATGTATGTATGTATGTATGTATGGTATAATTAGTTGTAATTATATTAGAACAGGTTTTTGAGTAAGAGATATTGCCCATGTTGGATCTTCTATTCGTTGTTAGTGTATCAAATGCACTGACATTTGAGAAACGTTCTAATTCGGCTTCGATCATCGCTCGAGTCGGAGTTTGATTTCATTATGATCAATAAGTTACTCGAAGGAAATTCTAATGCGTAGAGATCTTTCGTTTTAACAGGTTCTGCTATGAGAGAGATCGCTAATGACAGTCCTTTATGAGGTACCGATTTATCAAATGCATTGAAATTAGTAATACGTTTAAACTTAGGAAAAATTTCGTTTTGTTTCTCCAATCAATGGAAGAAATTTTTAACGTAGTAACCATCTTAATAATCTTTCTTTCGATCGTTTATATCTCCCTCTTCCTTTCTTTTCTCTCGTAATGTAAGTACGTATTATCTAGGTTATCCCGATTATGCCAGTTACGATAGCCTTTTAGAATTTAGGTTGACCATATGGCGAATGGAATCGTCACGTTTCTTTTCTTATTCGTGTTATTAATAACGGATACATTTTATCTTATTGTGGCAGTTTGGCAGTAGCTTGTCTCGATATCGATGATATCGTTGCTTTGAAATATATTGATAGATTTACGTCGCGTGACGTTCGCTCTACTCTTCGTTTAAAAAAAACTTACTTTCTCGAGTTCTCCGTTTCGAGTAGAACGTGACAACGTTCGATTCGCGCGCTCGTTTCCCGCAATTTTTCATCTTCTCTCATCGAGATCTTCCTTTTGAAAGACTCTTTCGAGATCTTATATAAGTCGATTGCGGAATTTACAGTCTTTGGAAAGGCATGATTTTCTCTTATCTCAATGTTACTGCCAACATGTTTTCGTAGTGGTTCGAATTTTTTTTTTCTTCTTCTTTTTTCAAAGTTTTCGATTTGTCAAATAGGCGCTTCAGATTATAGAAATATCATAGATACTTGCACGTGTCTATCTATTTACTCTTAATGCCGAAAATAAAAAGAGAAAATAAAAACGATATGCTTATGATAGTACTAATGATAAATTAAAAAGTGATACTCATTACTCTGCAATTCGTTACTTATCAATTTTGTCGATCATATTTCATACTACTTGTAAGCTTTAAAGGATCTAGAATTCAAAATTACAGTTTGCTTTAATATTATTAATCCGCGTTTATATAATTCTTAATACACGAGTCCAGTATAATAAAATAGTGCGTTCTGAAACGATATATCCTTTTAGCAAAATATATATATATATATATATCTGCAATTCAAGAATATATATTATTAATAATAATAGTAATAATATGAGAAGATAAAATCTCCTTCCTTATTATTTTTTTATTGTCTTTTTTTTTCTCTTTTCCCTTTCTTTTCTTCTTTTGTAAACATAGGGAAGAATCTCGAAGATAACGAACGGTCGATGGGTCGACGTACGAAGGAGACATCGGAGATCGTGCGGAAGAAGGAAGATAAAAATAAATTCTCGACTTCCTCGCGGATACGTGGGTGCGCGAACGCGTTCCATTCTGGATGCTGCAGTTCGTTTATGCGCACGAATACACGTGAAAATCTTATCGATGTCAGGAATTTGCGAGGGTAATTTAATCGGAACAAAATTTTATGATAATAGAAAAAGGAAGAAAGAACAAAAATCGTATAATCGAATCCCAATTCTTCGCGAAAGTAATTCTCAAAGCGAATTTTTTTCGTCCGTACATTTTTAACGTACATATATTTGTCCTTCGTTTTCTTCTTTTTTCTTTTTTTATTATCCCTTTTCGTGTATCCAATGAATCACTTACATGATATCCAGAAGCTATCTCGGTTAGAAAAAAAAAAAGAAGGAAAGAAAAAAAAACGGAAGAGGTTATCGTTCGCAAGATTCGATAGCATCCTCCGTCTTATCCTCAATAACCCCTCATCATCTCATCTCTTTTTTCCTATTTTATTATATACCTCTCATGAAAACATTAGATTGATTCATAAATAAATGTCTTTTTTTTTTTTTTTATCGCGTTAATAATAAACTTCTTGCTTATAAAAGCATTTATTTATATATAAATTAACGATATTTATTAATCCAAATTCTTATCGTCACCATTTTTATTTATTAGAGTGATTTATAACGATATTTATTAATCGATCGAGTAAAACGGAAACTTTTTCATTAATCTATTATATCCCGATTAATAAAGACAACTCGCGAAACGATAATAACAATTCTATTTCATTATGCATCTGATTAAAATCCGTCGAACAGAAAGAAAGAAAAATAAAGGAAAAGAAAAGAAAAGAGAAATAAAGAAAAATAAATAAAATCATTACGACAATACTTCGTATCGTGGTGTACGTTTTTGAAATAGATTTAACTGTAGTAAAACTCTTCGTTAAAGAAAGATTAACTATATATGCTTATTTAAAGGAACGTTATCGTAGTGGTATGGGGAACTGGTATTTTAATTTGGACTCGATTGGCCAGGAATTTAGTGGGGGAGAGAGCTTTACGGAAAGAGAGAGAGTTGGTGAGTTCGAGAGAGAAGAAAGAGTAGGACAGATAGAGTTAGAACGTTATAGAGCGAAAGACAGAGAGAGAGAGAGAGAGAAAGAGAGAAAGATAGATAGATAGAGAAAGATAGATAGAGAAAGAAAGAGAAAGAAAGAGAGAGAGAGAGAGAGAGAGAGAGGCGCCGCTTTACAGGCGCGTCCCTGATGCGTCGCGCGCGTCTAATATAGCGATGCAGGCGTGGAATATAGGTCGCACGCTAGAACGCTCTTTTATATGTGCCGTCGTCGGCTAACACTTGGGAATCGTGGCGAGAGTAAGCGCACGCGCTCGTGAGCGCACGTGAGAGCTCCCGCCTATCTCTTCTACCCCCTCCATTTACCGTCGTCAAACTCTTCTATAACTCTTTTCTATTCCTCTGCGAGAAACGTTAGAAAGAGAGAGTCAGAAAGAGGAGAGAGAAAGAGAGAGAGAGAGAGAGAGAGAGAGTGTGTGTGTGTGTGATTGCGAGGGGTAGAGAGAGAAAATGAGAGAGTGAGAGAGGGAGAAAAGAACTAAACGAACTTAGAGAGTTCTATGCATTGCTCGTAAATTTAAAAGACGAGCGTCAAGATCCGAACGTGACCGATCGAACGAAGCATGTTTTAAGAAGGTATCTTGGATGTGTTACTTATTTATCTATATGTTTCTATATATATATATTATATTTTATATACTTTATATATATATATACTTATAGGGTGTCTCGTTTTAATGTAATCTTGAAATGTAATTTATAGAAGTGCAAAATGTATTAACGTTTAATATAGTTTAATAGATACGTAATGTAACGTAAGCACAATTATTTGCCTTTCCATTTAAATTTCTTTACCGAAAATTATTTTATTAAGTCTAACAAAAATATTTACGTTTATAATACCGATCGGTCTCGTTTAAATATTTGTTTAAGGAATTCCTATGTTATATTTAATGTTGTTTAATACGTAATATCTGGGTTTCAATTTGCACGGTATTTTTATTTTTGGTTTTGTTTTGTTTTGTTTTGTTTTGTTTTTATTTGTTCTTTTCTTTTCTTACACGACGCTTTTCTTAACGCGTTTTATTCACACGTTTTACTTACACAGGTTGTAAGAACGCAGGATAATTAATTCGCAAAAAATGTCGTGAAAGTCGTACGTATTTCTTTTTCTTTTCTTTTTTTTATATAAAGTAATACTTTTCTTTCTTCTTTCTTTCATGCTCCATAACATATTGATTTTTCTTTTATGTGTTTATTAAATAAAACTTTTTGGTTGAATGCAACTCTATATTTGAAACTACACAAGCTTTATACTTTTTGTAAATCAATTCTTACACAACTTTGTTTACATAATTTTGTTCTTTGTTTTTATACTATAATTTACCCTTTAAAAAGAGATCTAAAATACGTGCAACGATTTGATATCGATTTCAATTTTGTTAAAAATATCATGCAAGTTATCGCTTTTTTACAAATTTCTGAAAACGTATATTCCAGAGGGGTGGATTTCCGAAAGATTTTTTATTTATATATCGATATTCATAAAACCTGCACCGTTAATAAATAAAACAGAACGTTTATTAAAATACATCAGAGATGATCATCACAGACAAAATTGGACGTGTCACGCAGAAAAATTCTCCATTAAATTGTTACACTCGATATTCCTGTCGCAATATATGTATATATATATATATATATATATATATATATATATTTGAAGAGTATTCCGAATCATCGAGAATTATCGCGAGCATTAGATATTTGTTTCGTCGATAGTCGAATTTTTGTACCATGGGTTCTTTATTTTCTTCATCCGAATGATTAATCGACGAGAGATGCGACTCTCGTATTCATGGCTTACATACTATACTACAATAAATGAAATACGTTCTTCGAATCTTCTATCAACCTTTTAAACAAGATACTTTTCGAAAAAATTCTTTACGCAATGTCGCGTATTAAAATAATTTTAATCGATTTGTCCCATCTAAGCGTCACATATTTCTACAAACAATTTTTAATTAAAATGATCATATATAAATTATAATATACGAAAGCGTGATGAAGATAAGGAAAATTGGAAGATGAACATTGTAAACAGATTTTGTTATTCTTAATGATTTCGATGGTTGCGCGTGATCGATTAAACTGAGAGAACACTCTATATATGAGATACATCTGTTATCTGTTCTTTCGGATCTAAGCGAACGAGATCGAGTTATGTACGTACAGACGTTCCGACGATTCTCACGTGTATTACCGATCAGAGATCCGAGATAGATGAAAGAAAAAAAATAAAAAGATGAAAGGGAGAGTTTAGTTGAAAGGATGAACCGTGATTTGCAGAAAATGAAAAAAAGAAAAGAGACAAAAAAATATCAAGCGGTATTTAATCACAGTTTCTCTCTAATAACAATAATAAAATTATCGAGTAAGGGAATTATAGGTATATATTATAAATCGATATCTACGTGATAAATAGCTCGCTAATAGATAATTAATAGATACGAAAGAAGATTATTGATTATCCATATATCTATTTATTTATTTATAAAATGAATAATATGAATTATTTACTTTATCGATTTGAATATTTATACAGATAATCACAAATCTCCGTAATTATTATTTGTACAATGCCATTTAATAAATCCAGCTTTCTAATGTAAACGATATTCCATTCCGTATAATTGGAAAGCGATTTATCGATAGTGACACTCATCACCTTCGAGATACTCGTTAACGATAAAAGTATTCACGGTATCGAAAAGTTATGAGATCAGAGAGAAAGAGAGTTTCGTAGATCGAAAAAGTGATTATTTCTCGCGTGTTAGCTATCGAATTTCTAACAGTATCAATCACGGATATTGCACGTTTATCGACTTTGCTCTACACGCAATCTACTAACTTATTAAAGAAATCATTAAGTTCGTAATCGTAAAATATAATAGTAACGTCGTTCGATATTTTCGATAGAACGAAGACGATCGTCGATGATCGACGTTTAATTCGATCGATTTTTCTTTCATCTATTTACTTTTTCTTATTTTTTAAATGAATACGTACCGTTACGTATCATTTAATTTTATCAACAGGAACGATATTATTTTGAGTTTAAGATCGTAAATAACATGGTCAATAGAAAATAATTATGCGAAACGGGAGGTGTAAAAAATTGGTGTAACGCGTTTAATCGAGTCTCTTTAATTATCTCGTTCGAGGCCGTAAAGAAAATCGTCGATAACGATCGAAATCGATGCGAGTTAAGCGATAGCGGTCGCGCGAGCGCACAGCCTCGAAGCTTATTTTAATTCTCGTGGAGTTCCGCACGTACGACTACGGCCCGTTACGGCCGGCATAACAATGCATGACGTAACGACTGGGGTCGAATCCTCCTTACCTCCTCCGTCCGCGGCGATCTTACAGGAAAGTGAAACTCTCGGAAACCAGGTCACACCCACATCGTGCTCGCGGTACCGAAGCATGATGCCGATCTACGAACCAGAGAGACCTTCTTTAACTTTTGCCCGGTTGTTCTATGATCCGTACGAAAATTTACAAAATTCATTCAATTCCAAGTATGATACATCCCAAATTTTATAATTGATTAACTTTAATCAGTTAACGATGTTTCAGAAAGAAGTAGTCGTCGACGGTCGATCGGTTCAATTTTGTAAACATAATTGCACAGTGCTCTTTAAGAATTTATTTATCCCTTCTTCAAATTTCTTTTCTTTTTTTTTTGTTTTTCATCGATGACACTTCAAAGATCAAAAGTATATTTTCTAATAAGAGCAAATTCTGATCCAAATTATATACGACAAAGAATTCTTCTATATTTTTGATTCACGAAAAGTTATTAGAAATAGGTATTAAGACAAGTCTTGAGGAAATACGCCTTAGTGACTTTGTCTTCTTTCTTTTCAACGATTCGTTCATTTATTTAATTTTAAATTCAAAGTAAATTCTGCGAATATGCACGTTAACTGGTTAGAAGTCTTCTCGATTAACGAATAAAAAAAATGAAAAGAATTCTTGAATTATTACTCATATCCGAAAACGTGCAAATTGTTTGGACTGATTTTGATCTATTGTTTACTAACAAACATGCTTCGTGTTCATCCACAAAAGACTTCGACTCTCTAGGAAATGTGTTCAATATCAATCGAGAAGTAGAAGCACGTGCTACGATCGAGTAAGATCTCTTTGTGAACTGACTCGAGTGATCTATACGCACGATCTCGATCGTGTATGATTTCGTCTCTCGTAGTCTTTTGTTAGCATGGAGAGTTGAATAATTTTCTCTTTTTTTTTCTTTTTTTTTTTCTTTTTTGTTCGAGTTAGATGACAGGCTTGATGAATATCGTGAAGAAGAGAGAGTTATATACTTTTGACTGATTGCGTGAGTGTGCCCACTTACGTGTGCATGTGCGTGCATGTGTGCGTGTGTATGTGTGTGTGTGTGTGTGTGTGTATCTCGAGCTTGGCGATAGTGGACGTTGAAGAAGATGAAAAAGGGAACGTGCTTGCGTGGGTGCTATCCAGCGTTGGCAGAGCTGGCCCTAACCCATATACCGTTTCAACCAGAATAGAGGTGAAGCGAATTGCAAGAATCGTAGGTAATGACAGATAAAATTTAAGTAGAAAATAGAGAAATTAATATGACAAATTTTATCATCTTTGTTTTTCTATACAATATAACGTATATATGTGTGTGTGTGTATAATTAATTAATTAATATATATATATATATATATATAAAATGTACATTACAAACTTATAAATATCTTGAAATTGATCAATTCCTATGAATTATAAAATATATTAATTCTATTCATCTACAAGTCAATAATAATAAATCTAAATATCCATTAATTCTATCTAATTATAAAATTGTAGAAATTATAAACTATAAAATCTATTAGTTCTATCGTATTAATTATGTAATCGATTAATTCTATTTAATTCCTTATCAATCGTATTAAAGCGATCTCTATGAATAAAATAAAGATAAAAAATAAAAGTATTTTAAGTATGTTAGAATTGAAGTAGTAAAAGTCCGATTGAACTTAAATTGTATGAACCAGGTAGTATGGAGAGAGCAGATAAAAAAAAAATGTTGCAACGAATCGTTGTAGGTATTTAATATAATTAATATTTCGAATTTCTTAGCCGAGGTTGGCAAGGCTTGAATCTAAAAACAGCGACGACCGCGACACGTGCACGTAGACACTTCGGCGTCAAAACTTGGCGCATTATGTCATAGCTTCAACTCCTCTCTTCGTAACGTTCGAATACTTTGCACTCGTTTTGATTATTTTCTTTTCATTTCCTTTCCACTTGGAATCTCCCACGTAGCTCCATCCGTTTTGATTCTAAAATAATTTTACATTATTAAACGAATAAAAAAAGAAACAAAGAAAAAGAAATTAACATACATAAAGAATCACGAAACATAGTTAGGTACGGTTAGGTAAATTATATTACGATAGACGATTACGGTATTTAACAATAATCATGATGGATATCAAAAGTCAAGCGTATATAAAAAGATAAGATCTTTGATATCTCGACAAATGTAATTTGCTCGTTTCTATCGCCCGAAGCCGATTTTGATGCATCGCTATGTGGAACGTAGAAAGCTCGAAAAAGTATTCGCGTCGATGTTCTTAATGTCAAGGATGGGAACGTACGATGTCCACTGTACTTCGTTCTTCATCGTGGTTTTTAATTAGTAACTGTCTATACACACGGCCAATACGCAGTTGTATTTACGTTTATCGTGACGTCCGAGATCTTTGAATACCGACGTTCATTCTCTTCCTTTATTATCACTCTCACATCGTTTCCCGACAGTACATGAAAAGGAAGAACGTTTAAGTGATAATCGCACGTGTGTCAATATTAATGTTGCGTAAGAACGATGATGTGTGTATCGAGAGCATTTTTAACGCGATTAAGGATCGAAGAAAACTTAAGTCTCAAGAAGAAAATAATTATCTCATTAATTCTCTGTAACATCGTGTTACTTTACTAATCACATATATATATATATATATATATATATATATATATATATATATTTTATTTCATTTTATTTCCCACAAAATTATAGTTAATTCGTATATACCAGGGATATACAATTTTCTAATTATAAGTTATACTTACAATTAGTATAAGTATACTTATATACTCTTAAAGTTTCCTATTATATAACTTTTTCTTTTTTAAGAAAAAGAAAAAAGGAAAAACTAAAAGTAAATAATTAAAGACTTTCGAAGGGTCCTGTATGGGTTATATTACCATAACAGTTTCGTATTATATAATTTTATTTTTTTAAAAAAGAGTAAAAAGAGGAAGAAGGAGAAGAAGAAGAGGGGAAAAAGAACATTAAGAGTTATAGAGAGTTAATTAGATGCTTACTTCATTATCTTTTCAATCGTGTACGTGCTATAGCTATATAAGAATCATGCACTCTTTATAGAAATATATTTTAACCAGTTATTCTAATAACGAGTTTAAAAAAAAAACAAAGAGAAAAGAAAAGCAACCGAGCAAAAGATGCAGAAAAAGAAGGAGAAGAAAGAGAAGAAGAAGAAGAAGAAGAAGAAGAAGAAGAAGAAGAAGAAGAATGCGGCCGTTTGATGGCGACGTGTATATAGAGACGCAGTGCATATTTTAAAGTTTTTCCTAGAAAGCGGAAACGCATTCACTGAGTAGGCTGAGAATCCGAGAAGATCTTGGGGCTCATCGTCGTTCCCTCCTCTCGTGTTTTCGTGCTCGCGGCGTATTTATAACCCTGGACAGTCTTCAGCCCTGAGACAAGTTGACGTAAGCTAATGACTAATTATGTCACCCCTCTTAGCGAACTTAAGACGTTCTGCCAAGCTGAGCACGATGTTGCAGTTACACCCTTATGTTACTTTTATCCCTTTTATATATATATATATATATATATATTTATATTTATATATTTATATATTTGTGTGTGTGTGTATAGGAAGTACTTCATTTACGATAAGGTCTATTATGCGTTGAAGTTTTTTTTTTTTTTTAAACTCGACCTGACGTTTTTCACGTTTAACGATGGCACGTATTAAACGTAAGTGAAAAATCGTTGGTTAATTTAGACGTAATTACACTCTCACAGTTACTTTTCTTTTCTTTCTTTTCTCTTTCTTTTTCCTTCGTTTTACATGGGAGCTATAATATTTACGATAAGATCTATTACTTTTTGCGATGATTTTTCTTTTTCTTGCTTTTTTTTTTTCCTTTTTTTTTTTTTTTTAGGGAGAATTGATGTGACATTTTTCATGTTTAACGAAGGCATCCATTAACATAAGTGAAAAATTGTACGTTGGCTTAGATTAGGGTAATTTGAAAATTTTCTTTTTCTCTCTTTCTCTTTTTTTTTTTTCTTGGAATCTCGTTTACTACTCGTTAATACACTTGTCATTTATCATCAATTCTGAGAAAACCAAATTTAGTGTTAGGTATTCACTTTCACTCCACCGATAAAAATCTTTTCGCGAAGTGCACTTCGACCCTAAGGCAATGAGACTCGAGCGATGTTGTAAAAGACCGGCTTTCGAAAATGAATAACCTCGAGGTGGGAAGTATTCGTATCTCTTATCTATATACTAATGCGATTAATCGCGACGGAATGTCTCGAGTGTACGATTAAAATGTCGATCGAGGATCGATATTTTAAAAATTACGTAGAAAAACATGTATATATTACGCATGTAAATATATATTCAAAAACATTCACAGATCCGTCATTAGAATATCGTATAATAACGAAACGATTAAAAGAAGAAGAATTATCTTGCGTTTGAAGCGAATATTTTCTTATTAGTTTTAAGTTTGAAAACCTGTTTGTCCTTTCCGTATATGTTGCTTTTAATGAGGAAGCAAAAATTCAATCAAACATCTAGAATACCAAAGTCAATCTCTTCCGGGAGCTAAAGAACGTTTGAAAACTCGTCGGCGAAGACTCGTGACGCATCACGATAATAATCGTCGAATCGTTTATCGAAGTTTTGCTTATAAATCATGATAGTAAATCAAGATGATCGTTTATTATTGCTAAGAATTCGATTCAAAGAGGTAGTTCACTGAGATCGAGATTTTAGTTAAGGGTATATATATATATATATATTTATATATCATATATAGTTAGAACTTACGATCATAGTTGATCATAGTAGAGTAACATGTGGTGGACATCGACACGTAGAGATCATAGAACACATGTATATCCTGTTTGACGAGTCAGACGATAGAGAACAACGTTACGATCGTGACAATGGTGTTAATCTATTTATCCGACTAACAACAAACTTATCTCTTATGAGTCATTTTCTTCGCTGCCGTTACTATATTCGCGACGGAGGAACGAATCCGATCATTTTCCAACTTATCAGGTTGTTTTTATACATGAATATTAATTCGAGGTATCCAGTATACGGCCAACTTTAAACTAACCCGTTATCTTTCTCTTACACGTTTCTATTACAAAAATCAATGTATCTTTAGATCTTTGTTCGTAAACGATCGTGTTTAGATCTCATCGAATTTGTTAAATTACGCGTTTCTACGTAATTATACCTATCTACACACACACACACATATATATATATATATATATATATATATACATATACATACATACACGTGCATTTTAATCGAGTAGACAAAGCTCGAACGATAAGTCAACCTGACTTATGGGCTATCGACATTGCGGATCGGCTTTATAGAAAGGAAAGAGTCTTTTGATCGATGACCTTGTTTGCATTATCGCAACGAGTAGGATGCATAATGCGAATGTCGGCGATACCACTTTTCCAAACACATGTTTTTATTATTATTGCATAGTAATTGTAAGACATTGCTTTCCGAGCGAGTTTGTATTTTTCATTTTTTCCTTTTTCCGTTCTTTTCCAAAATATCCCGATTGATCTTAGATGTACAACACGATAGTATTTTATGCGAACTAAGGTCTATCTTGAGCGGTGATGTATTATCCTCATTGTTAAGAGAGAAGCGAACATGGTTTTTGCGTGGGCGCATATAAACGTGGAAACGAGAGGTGAATAGGAAAAGGACTCTTTGGAAGTAATTGAATAGTAGACAGAAGACACGAGCCGATGTGTATGTTTTATATCAAAATATATTTGTGCATAGTCAAGAAGACAACCGTGACAGGTAATCTCGTAACTAACATATATCAGTCATACGCCAAGTCACGCGTGCACATATGACATTCACACTCGTGCGCGCTCGTGTGCGTTTAAAATTTTTTTTTCTCGTTGCGTGTGTAATACGTAACGTGTGTATGTATGTAACGTTTATGCGTTCGTGTTATTTCTCAAACATTCTGTTTCTTTTGTTCTTTGTAGAGATATATCTATATATATATGTGTGTGTGTGTGTATATGTTAATATATACACATATATGTTAAGATACATATATAATTAATACATATATATACATATATATATATACATATGTTTGCGTGTATTAACATATATTATTTAACATCTTCGCACAATATTACATATTTCAAAGTGTTGCGCGCGTGTATGTCTGCGTGTATATCTCATTGAGGAACGAAGAGACGCGTCTCTTTATCCTGAATCTCTCACGACGTAGTAGAGACGTAAAGAACGTGATTCAGACGTCTTCTCGTATACGCGATAGAACGCGATAATTTAAGAGAAGATGAAGAAAAAAAAATAACATAAAATGAAGCCCGCTTCACGCGTTTTTTCTTTCCTTTTTTTTTTTTTTTCTTTTTTAAACATTATACATGGTAACTGAAAATATAAGGAATCGGCTAGGCCGAAGCCAGGTAACGTCTGCGCGATTTTCTCCACATAATTCTCTCTCTCTCTCTCTCTCTCTCTCTCTCTTTCTCTCTCTCTCTTTCTTTCTTTTTCATACACATCACACATATACAGTTATTCATACATACTCTTAATAAAACACTACCGCATTGAACGTGCGATTTACTTTATATCAACTAGACGATTGTTTTTTCGACGCATATGCTCGCGCGTTTCTCGTCCTTGTACATTCCACAAACACGCAACACACAGATGCACACACAGCCACACACACACACACACACAAACACACGAATCATAGATTTATTCTTTCGCTTTCATTCTAACAAAATATATTAGCTTTCATGTGTGTGTATATACATCTTCGAATAATAATAAAATTAATAAGAGCTATATAATACAAGGGACGTGTAGAAGAGTGGTCGGGGCCGCGCGGAAAACGCGCCGCGAGAGTAACGTTTGTCTGTCTCTCTCTCTCTCTCTTTCTCTCTCTCTCTCTCTCTCTCTCTCTCTCTTTCTCTCTTTCTCTCTCGCTCTCTCTTTTATCAACTAATCTCGCGAGATCGGCCGCAGCACTTTTCAATCCAGTCGAGAAGAAAAGTACGATTCGATTCACGCGTTCGATGAGAGCATGAACAAAAAAAGAAAGAATTAAAATAGAGAATGCGAATCGTAATTGATGATATCTTGGCATGCCGTTTTATTGTTTTTTTTTTTTTTTTTTCTTTTATATATATATATATTTTTTTTTCATACGTGGCTATTTTTTTCTTCTTTTCTTTCTTTCTTTCTTTCTTTCTTTTTTTCTTTCTTTAGGTACTTGGTAACGAGAGCAATAAAATGTAATAATAAATCCTAAGTTCGTTTAATTCAACGGTATCTAATAAAAAGAGAGTAATGACCGAAAATATCCGATGTATGATCGATAAGCGCGAAATCGCGTTCGGATATATTGTCTAAACTCGTAATATTATTATTATTAATATTATTATTATTATTAATATTATTATTATTATTATTATTATTAATATTATTAATATTATTATTATTTTATTATTATTTTATTATTATTATTATTTTATTATTATTATTATTATATTATTATTATTTTAATTATTATTACTTTATTAGCCTCCCCTCCACCCAATGCTCCATCCGGTGGACGGCGTTCGTCGTACCAATCGCGCGGTTCGAGTCACCCAGTCTTACGCAGAGTTCGTAGAAAAAAGAAGAAAGAAAAACAAATAATAATAAAAACGAGAATGAAATAGACGCGAAACAGCGTAAAATAAGAAGAAAAGTGAAAGAAATTAGAAAAAAGGGAGAGAAAGGGGAAGAAAGAAAGAGAAAGAGATTGAGAGAAAGAGAGAGAGAGAGAGAGAGAGAGAGAGAGAGAGAGAGAGAGAGAGAGAGAGAGAGATTAAGAGAAAGAGAGAAAGAGAGAGAGACAGACAGAGAGAGAGAGAAAGAGAGAGAGAGAGGAGACGTCTTTTTAAAGATGGCGGCTTTAGAAAGATCCCGAAGATTTGAAACGACATGTCATGTGGTAAAACGTGTGTTTTCCTCGTGGCTGGTAGCACTTGCGTTCATCGTCAACGATAAAATATTCTATTTATCTTTCTCTCTCCCTCTCTCTTCCTCCCTCTCTCTGTCTCTGTCTCTGTCTCTGTCTCTGTCTCTGTCTCTCTCTCTCTTTCTTTCCCCTTCTCTCTTTTTTCCTATTTTCTTAGGCTCGGCTAGTAGACTCTGATCGATGCAAGCGGCGAGGGCTACATGGGTCCGACGGCGTGCTGTTGGAATTGGTCGAGATGCCTAGAGATCTCACGGTGGAGTTGCTCGGGTACGACTCCGACGCTGCTGAAGAGCGAACGTAGAACGTTGAGTTCCTCGGTCAGGAGTTCGATCCTTTTTTTGAGAAGATCGTTGTCCTTGACGAGGAGCTTCACCTTCTCCTCGGTTTCACGCGAGCGTACTTTCGCTTTTTCGCGACTTTTTCTCACGGCAATGTTGTTTCTCTCCCGTCGTCTCCTGTACTCGTCGCTGGCCTTGTCGATGGCCTTGGTCTGTTTCCTGGCAACGGCAGCTGCTGCCGCGGCTGCCGCAGCAGCCGCATGATGCTGATGGGCCATTACCGGTTTGATAGGTCCGCCGGGAGTTTGGCCGGCCGTTTGACCGGCTCTAGGTGGTGGTTGGTGAACCGGTGCACCAGGATGTCCACCGGGCACGGTGCTCGGTGTTAACGTTGTGAAGGTAGGGCCGCCATTGGCGAAGGGACCGTTCGTGACGGGACTGTAACCGGCCGGTGGGTATTGAGGGCAGTGACGCCGATAGTCCGCTGGGTCCAATGGTTCCTCTTTGATGCTAGGTGATTCCGAGCTCGAACTGTTGCTGTCGCTACAGCTGTTACTTCCCTGATGATAACTCGCCCCGCTGTGAACTGGTTGCGGCATATACGCTAGGGTAGTACGTGGGTAACCGGTCGTCCTAACGTGCTTTACGGTACCATTGCTCGCACCTAACATGTCCAAGAGACCGTCGTTGAAGTGACTGTCGTCGATTAGATGCTGAAGGTCGAGCGATATCTCGGGAGTATTCAGATCCGTCAGTTCGCCCGCCGCGGCACAGTGTTCCGCGTATTGCTGATGCAAGCTCGCCTTGCTTCCAGACACCTTGCTCACGACCGAGCTGGTCTGCTGCTGCTGCTGCTGCTGCTGCTGCTGTTGATTGTGATTGTGATTGTGATTAACTTGTAAGGCGGAATTGTTGTTGTTCTGATGATTGTTATTGTTGTTGTTATTGTTATTCGCAGTGTTGTTATTATTGTTGTTGTTCAGCACCTGTGACTTCTTCGGATCGGCCGCCCCTTGCACCTGGGCCTGATGGGCCCCCGAATCGTACATGACCGGTGATTCCATCGTTCACTCGCACATCACAGATATTATAGAACGGTGTGAGAGATAAACTCGGCGCTCTTGAGAAGCGCGCTTGTTACAGTATATCACGTTATCACCGATGAAAAAGACTTAGACGGAGCAATAGAGAGTGAAATAGCGAGAGAGCGATAAAGAGAGAGAGAGAGAGGGAGAGAGAGAGAAGAGCGATAAGCAGAGAGAAGTACGCCAATGTCGCCGCGTTGGCGCGCGGCTTCTTCTCTCTCAACGCGAAGAGGACACGCGATTCTTAATCTTCTTCCTCTTCTTCCTTCTCTTCCACCTACTCCTCCTTCTCTTTACTTTACTCCTCTCGATTTGAAACGGCGGGCTTTTCGCTCGCGCCAACGCGTCGATAGAATTTTTTCTCTATCGAACGTTCCGCTTTGATATTTCGATTCTTCTTTTCTTTCCTCTTCTAATACTACTACTATCAACTACCGATACTACCACTCGAGTAACTATTACTATTACTACTAATAATTATATTACTACCGTTATATATGTATGTATGTGTGTGTCTCTACGTATATATAGAACTCGCGATAAAATAGAAATACGTGTATAGAACAAAAGCTTGGGAAAACGAGAAAGCAATCCCACCCGCACGATAGTTGGCGCGCGACTGAACGGTTTGGCGGCATGTCGCAAGCTTTCAATGTGGCGCGCGGCGTGGTCCCGCGCATGCGTAATACGCATCCACTTCACTCCCACTTTTTAATGCGAGCCGAAAGTGCGCCGCCGTCGGGCGCCTCTCTCTCTCTCCACCCCCTCTGTCTCTCACTCTCTCTTTCTCTCTTCTACTATATCTTTCCTCTCACCCGCCAAAGAACTCCTTTCCTCTCCTAACTACTATTACTACTACTACTACTATTACTACTACTGCTGCTGCTGCTGCTGCTGCTGCTGCTACTGCTACTGCTATTACTACTACTACTAGTATGTTTCTATTAACATTACCAAACGCACTACTACAAACACTTAGTCCATCTATCCGTCCGTCCGTCCGTCCGTCCGTCTAGCCGTCTATCCGTCTATCCGTCCGTTCCTCTATTCGTTCGTTCTTTTTCTACTTTGTCTCTTTCGTACGTGAGACGAGTCTCGTTCTATCTATTTATCCGTCCATGTATCTATCTGTCTTCTTCTCTCTTTCTTTCGTTACCTACGAAACGCGTGCCGAGACATGCGGAAAACTTTTCCGACAACTCAGCTTTTCCCGATCATCTATTTATAAAATAAAGCGGTCGAATTTTGATCAGATTGTATTAGATCGTATCGTCTCTTGCCGTACGATTTCTTTTCAACTTACTCGATCGTCCGATCGATTGTTAGATCGATATATCGAAAATTCTCTTTTTGTGACTCTATTTATATAAAGGCGTACGTCCATTACTTAGGCGCTGGCCTTCGAGTGGGTAAATTTTCATTCCCCGGCCAAGAATTTCCTTTTTCCTCGACGTTACGCGTATAGTAAACCAAGTTAATTGTAAGCGTCCTCGTTAGATGTCTACGTATCTTTTATTTTTTTCCTCCCTTTCTTCTTAGTATCTTTCTAGTTTTCCCGCCATTTCGGCTTCGATAGGAATGCTTGTTCTATATTTATTCTGTCATTGTTTTAAATTCCACTTGTTTTTATCATTTTATCGACTTATGTAAAAAACGTGTTTGTTCGTTCCAACTATTTTTCTGTTTGTTTACTGGAATATATACATCGCAGGGTGACGACATACAACTATCGTCGTTGAGAGGTGGAGGGTGTTAGACCGGAAACTATTTCTTCTACAGAGTTATAACTATAAAATCTTTTTCTCGATACGTCGGATAACGCTTCGATCGAAGTATGTCGATCGATTGCTTACGCGAGATCGTGCAATCGATCAACTTCCCTCGAGCGAACATCGAATTCGCGAACCTCTGCAAATTTCGCATCATTTAGTCAGAATTAATTAGGAAAGGTATTATTCATTTCGATTATATATCTTCCTTTCATTTTTTCTTCTCATAGTCGTTCATTAACGTGACAAATTTCGAGCGAGATTCTATCGTATATATTCATTCTAAATTTGATATTTCTACTTCATCTAAGTTGAATAATAATCGGTTATTAGGAGACTCGTGGAATAGAGTTCATTTAACATTTTTATATTTACGATCGAATTTATCTGCAATCGTTAAAATATTATTACAAATGCTTTTTCCGCCTTTTTAGGAAATACTAATCCGATCTAATTCTTTTCAAGCGTGAGAAATTACATTTTTCTACAGACGCTATATAATAAACGTCAGTTGTTTTGCGACGATTAATTTTTTCCTTTGGAAATATTATTAACGTTAAATACACAGGATACATTTTATTTATACGTTATAGCAGCATTATTTAAAAGAATTTTTTAAAGTCAGAAATCTTATCAAACAAATTTGTTATGCGAATATTACTTATACGTATTCGAATAAATGTTTTTAAATCACTTGTAATATATATATATATATATATATATATATATATATATCTTTGTGAAGATTCGTTTTTCATTCATTATTTTCAAATTCATTTCTTCAATTTTTATATATATATATATTCTTGTAGAAATCTTGTCGGAAATTTTCCTGTTCGAATTTCGATATTAATCGAAAAGTGAGAAATGAAATGGCGCGCATAGCACCATCTCACGGTTGTTAAAGAGATAACTTCTATCGGAACGGAACTTTCAGCCGAATTAACACGAAGAGTACCGAGTTTAACCGAATATTCTCGCCGTGATATTAGCCACAACAAAAATTTGGTAGCGTTCGCATAAAAACTTTTCGGCAATATACGCGTATATTTTTCTCATCCTTTGTACGGTTTTGTCACCCTCATCGAGGTCTCCAGTGGCCAGTACATTCGAGGCGAGTATAAAATTTTTGTAAGGTTATTTTTCTCGCGCGTTTAATTCCGATGGGCCGTTTTTTGGGGCCAGAGCGCATTTGACGGAACGGACCGACGGACGCACGCGTATTGTTGTGATGAAAGGGAATTTCATGATCCATCGTCATCCGTTCAATTTTTCGATACGATAGCTCTCGAAGACTAGAGGAACGAATGCTCGATGTCGTCGATCTCCGTAGTTTCGCGTCTTTACTTGAGAATTACTCGTTTTCGCGGGACTTTCTGAGACTAACCTAAAAATGTTGCTACGTGTAAATCCATGCGAGTAGTTTTCACAATTACGTACGTGTCAGTGTATTCTACTAATGACCTTATTTTACATGGTACATTTGAGACGCCTTTCAATTTTGCTGTAAGATTTTGAACTTCCGTTGTTCTCTTAATATTTTTATTTTTGATGTTTAGAATTTTTTCAGATAATTTGAAAAGTGAGTGAGGCATATTGTGCTTTTCAATGTGAAAATTTAAATCTTTTTACAGGTTTAAGCGTTTATAGTAAATTTGGATATCAACGATGGCTGGAGAACAACAACAATTTTTTCTTAAATGGAATGATTTCCAATCCAATATGGTGTCGTCGTTCAAACATTTGAGAGACGAAAAAAGCTTTACAGATGTAACGTTAGCTTGCGATGGGCAAACTTGTAAAGCTCATAAAATGGTGTTATCGGCTTGTAGTCCCTATTTTAAATCCTTGTTAGAGGTATGGTTTAATGGGTGAAGAATGGGATATATTATATGCGCCATGGGTTTACTTTTTTTGTATGTGTTGTAGGAGAATCCGTCCAAACATCCAATTATAATTTTAAAAGATGTCGCTTATAGTCATCTCCAAGCGATTCTGGAATTTATGTATGCAGGTGAAGTAAATGTTTCACAGGATCAACTACCAGCCTTTCTTAAGACTGCAGATCGACTCAAAGTTAAAGGATTAGCCGAAGCGCCAGGTGCCATTAAAAGGGAAGGTTAAAAAAAAGTTGTGGTAAGGATATGTTGGTTTTAAATGAAATTTTTTAGATCCGTTTTTTATCCATTGGGGATGGGATTGGTTTATATACTTTGAAGTTGATTTTATAGTAATCTAGATGTATTCTATCTTACTTTAATTTAGACATGATAAATGCGATGTTTAAATATATTATGTATAGATTGGAACAAATGGAATTCTTATTTTCAGGTCTTTGGAAAGCGTGCAGACTGAAAAAAAAAAAAAAACTGTAATAATGTAAAGTGATTGCGCAAACACATACCGTACACATATACAGACACAATACAGTGCACAACTCAGTGTCCTCTGGTTCACGACTAGAATCAACGCATTGCAACAATGTAAATTATAAATTTTTCTTATCTTCGGTTAATGTTATCGTTATATCGGACTTAGATGTATTAGTATATGCAAAATGTTGATGCTCGTCTTGAACCCAATGTGCCACAGTGTTGCGACAACATTGATTATTTTTTTAAAATAGAGTGCTGCAAAAAGCGGATAAATATGGGTCGCGATAGTCTATGATGCATGCTGACCGGGGCAGTTTTGTAGATCATATGGAAATGTTAAAGGAATCTTTTACGACTGGTTGTTTTTTAAATTTGATTTATTAACAGAACATTATTTCTTATTGGTTTACAGATCTATTCACGAGGTACAGAAATCTTGTTTGATGTACAGTTTGTTGTTTAAGATTTATTAACACTTAGCATTGTATAATAGCATAGAAGGATCTATGGTTGTAAGGATAAAAGACAAACTCGAACGATAAATGATATTGTCTTCTATCGTGGATAGATTTGCAAAAATCCCCGGCCATCCATTTAAAGAATGTTAAATCAAGTTTACTGGAAGTTGTAACGTGCGTGTCGCACATTCCTTTTTTATTATTTGTGTGAATTGATAGATCGCGTTGTTCCTTTACACTTGACAGACAGTAATAACAAAGATTATTTGTAACAATTTCAAACTACCCGGTACCAGTTACCTCTTCTAGTGATCATGATTTTTTTACTTAACCAAATACTGCCAGTATTTGTACCGGCGTATTCACAATATTACCGATAGACCAAATTTATTTATGATAATATATTAAGGGTTGATTCTCTCAAAACAAGAGAAGGTTATTGTAATATAAGTGAAAACAAATTTTTGTAAAGTCGGAGCGCACAGTTCCTTTCTCCAACAGAAATTCAGGATAATTAGTGAATATAAGAAGGAAGTCAGGAAACATTATCGAGTCAAGGACATGAATATCGATACGATAAGTCGACAATCTTGACTTTATTTTTTATCAATATGCTGTCGTTAAACGTTTGTAAAAAGACTTCATGATCTCAAAAGTTTGATCCGTTTTACATGGATTATCGATTCTGAACGAAACGGATCTCGCTCCTTTCTTCGTGGTATTCCAATGAGACTTTTGTAAAAGATAGTTCGATCATAGACTACTATGAAGAGTGATTGGGTTTTGTTAGAAACATGAGTGAACTTTTTATACGTTGCACGCGTTTTATTTTTTTCAGATACATCAAGCAGATCTACGTATTATCTCGTGCATTTTATTATCTTTTTTTTTTGCTTTTAGAGGAAACAAGTCCAAAGCTCATAATTCCTGACTTTACTTTTATCATTTCTTATATATTATTAAACTGGCTAATTGCAAAAATAACACACGCGATTCTCATGCAAGCGCGCTAATATAGTGCCTGATACGGTTCATACATTCGACACATTCGCAATTTGGTTTCGAACCATAATGCATAAGTATAAGTATTTTTACAACGCCGATTACTAATTAGAATTAAAAATACGTTCGTACCGTGAAAAGTTGTATGTACTACTTCCTGATACACAAAGTAATGAGATTGCAGTGCTTTTTTCTTGTACGTATATGCCGTTCCGGACGATTTTGCGAAAATATCAGATTAACGTGGTCCATTTGCAAAACAATTTCGTATTTATTTTTATTCCTTTTTTTTTTTTCTTTTTTCATTTCTCTTTTTTCTTTTTTCTTTTATTAGGAACGAAACAAAAAAAAAACATCTGGCTTAACGTATACGTATATACTGTTTTACGGTTTCACCGAGAACTTTCCAAGGATTCGAAATAGAAATAGATTGCAATAACGAATTTGTAAGTGCAATTTTTAAATTCTTATATTCTCCTTATTTTTTTCTTTTCTTTTTTTCTTCCTTTTTTTCTTGTTTTCTTTTTTCTATCTTATATAAGTTTTCCGTTTGATCGCATTGTCGTTCGACAGCGAGATACTTGTCGAAAGAACACTTGTATCGTAGAAAATAACGTACGTTTATACTAAGATGGTTGGATTTAGTTCCTACTTAAAGACATATTCATCAGGCATCTCTGGTGGTCTTCAAATTCAACGATCGTTGTACCGTACAGATTCGCTATCCTCTATGTGTAACAAATGCAAAACAAAAAACGAAAAAAGAAAGAGAAAAAAAACGAAAAAAGCGGAAAGAAAAAATGAGAAAGAAGAAGGAAAAGTAAGTTTTTAGTGCGTGTTTCGCATGGAGAAGAGAAAAAGCGAAGACGAGCGATCCGACGATTATCATAGCTCGTTGTAAATTCTTCTTGATCGTTCTCGTTTAGCAGATTTTCAATATGTGTATGCCGCAAAAGTTTTTTTTTTGCATTCGATGTATTTTCACTTTTAAAAGAAGAAAGGAAAGATTCCTTTTAAAATATGATCGTAGACAAACAAAAATGCGAACGATCGATCAATGCCAATTTCCGACGAATCTCCCGTTATTTCCTTCTTATATATATATATATATATATATATATATATATATATATATATATATATATGTATATATATCGATCTTCTGACGAAACTCCAATCCTCCCTTTTACATGATTCTAATTAATGTTACTACTTTTTTTTTGCTATTCATATGACTCGATGATGAATTATGATTATGATACGATAATGTTGAGATATAAAAATAAATTGTGTAAATATACTAAATTTTTTTTTTTTTCGAAAGAGCGATTAATTCCACCCTTAGTCAGAAACGAGAACGTAAAATGCATTTGTGCTCCGTAAAAAATATTTCAAACCAGTCACTTCGATTAATTTTTTTTTGTACATTGTGGTACGTATAAAATATTTAAAAAAAAAGGAAAGGAAAAAGGAAAGAGAAACACAACAATATCCGTTTGTACGCATGTAAGTTATTATTGTGAGGACACGTATGTGTATATACATATACATAATTAGTCGCTATAAGCAATTATAAATGTAGAAACATTAATGTATAACTTAACAATAATTGTACAGACAATAATCATGATCCAAGTGCTGAGAATAGATTATACAAGATAGATTCTGTACTTTCATATACGCGTCGTTGCTTTGTTTTTACATTTATCGTAATTTTATTTACGATATTTTATATATGTTTTGTGTGTATGGCAAGTTATTTAAATCTGTAGTATATCCAACGCAAATTAAAGAATTTAACCTAAAATTATTTATTTAGGTGGATCTGAAAAGATAACGATAATATAAATTAATCAGTGTCCAAGAAAGGAGAAAACAATAAAAGATAGAAACATACTTGTAATGTATGTGCGTGTATAGACTTACGAAAATTTATAATATGGAAAACTGGATATTTTGGAGAAAATGACTGAGAATTTGAATCATTATCGTCCTGGATATTATCAGCCTTATGCATATATTCTTCGTAAAAAAAGATTCTATTTTTAAAATAAGATAAATTGTTTAGTTTTAAAAGTCATAAGAAAATTTACTTCGTGAACTTTAGGTCCTTTCGATTCATACATGTTCCATTCTATTGATTGATTTTTTGTTAATTGGGACTCGTTGAAATTAGATAAGGATATTCTTGATAAATCAGTTACTTTTCCTGATGATTTAGCAAACTTAGATATTGGTATAGATATAGGTTCTATGACAATGGACACCGATGGTACTTGATAAATTATCGATGCTATTGATTGAATATTATCTGCATGAGGCCATTGTGTCCATGGTGAAGGAAAAAATGAGGTATTGTTCCAATTAATATTGGATATTTTCTATCGATTTTCTTATAGCTGTTAAGTATAATACAAAGATAATCAATCGTTGTAAGAACATATAGGATTTTATTTGTAGTAAAGTGTTGGTGGTGGACGTGTAAATTAATTAAACGTTAGATCGTAATTATATAGATGTATGTGTATACATATATACATATACATATACATATACACACATATATATATGTGTGTGTGTGTGTGTATGTGTAAGATAATTTTTATTGATATTAGTAGAAAAATAATATAATGATTCTTGATAATATTAGTGATATAATAATATTAGTTACGTATTCAACAGCTTTCGTACTATTTAGGGATTACTCTGTTCGTTTTATTTTTAAGAAATAATCCCAACATATGTTCGCCTTATTCGGAATACTTTTTTTTTTAAACTATACATTTTCACGTTTGCAATTATGTACTTTATTACATATTTATTATATACTTTTTTGTTCCTTCCGGCTTTTCTGTTAGTTCCAATCATATTTTTTTTTATCGATACACATGTCAAATACACTTGCAACTTTATATTTACTCTAGTGTTCATTATCTCACACGAAGTATGCACATTTATGCATCCATGGAATTTTCCTCTACATGTATTTTTATACATTTTATCATTCTCTCTCTCTCTCTCCTTTCTTCATGTACCTATATAAGTATCAGTAAAAACAAGCACATAAGAAAAAAAGAAAATAGTTTATGAATCCAATGCCAGACGTAAAGCATTTCATAAAAGATCATTAATTAACTTGCGCCTTATGGTTTGTTCGATTTTTATTTAAATTAGGATCCAATATCGTTGTAAAATCGTTCATATCTAATTAGTACAATTTTATCAGTATAGTTTTAATTACATCATTGGTTATTACGATTAAATTTTATTCTAGTTTATTATTACTTAGTTGAAATATTTCTTATTAGTCTATATCGAAGGCTGCGTTTGACTAATCTTCTTCGAGATAAGGACAATTTTATTTCTAGTGATTCCTATCAGAAATTTCATTTATTAGTCAATTTTAAAACAAGCAGTAGCCGTGTGATCTTCCTCGTTCTAATTCAAATATCGCAATACTGTTACATCTGTCTTACCGATCAGTGAACGATCGATTATAATAGAATCTGTCTTCTCTTTCTTTACCAAATTATAAATTTCGAGTTGTTTTTTAAGCTCGTTAAGATTGCCAGCTTTGTATAATAGCAATTTTCCAATTTCCAACTTGAATCGTTCGTGATGCCATTAACCGTGCGTTCGATCAAAGCCTTATCTTCGATCTCCCATAATCAATAAACCATAATGAAATAATAGTTCTTCATCGTTTCGTAATTCCTTAATCTATCTTCTATGTAATTCTTTCTGCAAATCCGTATTGTCCGATTTAGCCGAGATATTTTTCTTTCGAAAGACTTAGTAAACTCACTGCGTTAAAAATTTGCAGATCATCAATATTTGACAAATTTGCCGTAGTACGTATCCTCTGAATTTTTACGTGATCTGAACGTAATAGTTTGTATATCCTTAGAACAAATCGATTAATTAAATTTAATTAAATTTTCGACCGTCTATTTAATTTTTTAATTTATTAAATTTATTTGAATCTTTGACGAATGAAAAATCGGAAAATTATCGAAATCTTCATTGAAGAGATCATGAAATAAACGAATTACATTTGTATGCAGTTTCGTAATATCGTTGCTTATAATTCGGGCATTTGAGCTAAATTTTCTTCATTAATTCAAAGCCGATGTCTATATGTATATCATTAAATCTTTTAGGAATCAGGCACGCGTAATGATTTCTCGAATATTCGATGAATACGATGTCCTAGCCTTGATACACGTTCGATAAATCAATATTCAAATATGTCCTTCAAATTTTATTCTGCTATCGGTATCCTTTAATGAATCCTTTATCGATACCACTTCTGAAGCTAACGTGATCGGCGTATACATTAATTAAATCGCGATTATAGATGTAGTTATAGATGCATGTATGTATGCATATATATACATATATATTTATAAGCGTTAGAATAAAAATTTTAGTTTCAGAATCTAATGCTTACTATAACGCTCTTCGCCAAAGGCTACTGGTTGGATATGCATATCTCGATTTCCGCACGTTTTTTTAATAATTATTCGTAAATGTTATCATTCATCAAAGAAATATTTTTATGATACACCGTTTGATCATCTATTGTATATAATTATCTTTAGTATGTTGCATGTTCATATGATCAATGGTCCTCGTTTAATCCATTATTTCTCTATTTAATTTAGTTAATTTGTTTTTATTTTAATGTATCCTATGAGACGTGTTAAAAAATGGAAAGAAGAAATGAAAATTGTTTTAGACTCATGTAACTCACTGATACGAACATTTACAAGTAGACCATATTTTAATTCAATAATACCACAATGTTGCAAATTAGAAGGTGGCAGTGATGGAACATGAAGTTTCAGTTTTGTTTGATGATGCGTCCTAATTGCTACTTCGACTTGGTCTTTTTGTATCATGATTGTTTTCTTTTGTCGTGAGGCCTTTCGCGTGAAGGATAATTTTCTACGAAACCGGTTGTTCATTATATATCATTAGGATTTTAAATTTACATGTATATATACAGATCTATTGAAAATGATTAGAAAATAATTACTTCTAGTTCCGTATAAATTCTTGTTACATTATAGCTCGATGATTTTAGAATTGTGAATACTTCGACCATTATAGATTGTCCTGGAACGTATCTTGAATTTGATTTCTTTATTCGGACCTTTATCAAAGTAACAAAACGAAAAATTTTTCGATATCTCTTCGTTTATTCCAATCTGAAACGGAAACGAGATTTTATATCTCGTTTTTATATTTTTCTTTTATTTTTTTTTCTGTTAGTTAAAAAAAGAAAAAAATAGTTTACACATCGATGCGAAACCGTATTCAAATCGAACGGTGTGACAACAATGAACGCAGATTTTGTTTTCCAATTCAATTTCGATGGTATATCGACCATTGCTTTTGTTGTATAACGAATATATCCAATTTTGTGTTGAAAACTACATGGTATATTTTTTGGCAATCAAAAAGAAAAATGATATTTGCTCAGTCCATCAGGAAATACCACTTTGTCATTCTCTCTATTTCAAACGAGTATTTTTAGTAAATTTAAACCTTATTTTCTTTTTTTTCATTGGAACAACTTTATATCTATTAAGATTGGTTTACGTTTACCAGACGATTTTTTTAAACAGAGATTGTTCTATACTGAAATACTTTTTAGTGACAATGTAGTGATCATTTCCATTTATATCTTGTCCTATCCACGTTGTCGTGCAATGAACATTAGCTTTTCCTTTAAAATGTATTTTTAAATCTGAAATTCGTTTTCTTTATTTGGATATAATAACGTGGGTAAATTAATTTTGTTTTTTATTTAAATAAAATATCGCGAGAGTAAAATTCACGATGTTAATTTTGTAGATCGATCATTTATATTATCATTTTCATCGATAAAATAAATTGTAACAATAAATGATTAATGAAATAAACGGTAATTAAACTGTTCGATTTACATTAAAAATTATGTAGATAAGAAAGAATCCAATTAAAAGTATATTCATATTAATTCATATATAATTACTTTTTTTTATTAAAATATAATTAACATTTTACGTGTAATCGTTTCTTTTGTTCGTTTCATTCCGTCATGCTATTCTCTATTTACGATAGAAGGATTATTTTTACTATCACGTTTACTTTATCTTCGATTTGGTTTTATACCAAGTGTCTCGTTTTAAAAAGTATGGCAAGAAAAATAATCGTAATATTTATTGCAGCTATTTCATAGATAGCTCTAATGTCGATATATGAAAGTCATGGAAATTTTTAAAAATAGAAAAGAAAATTTATTGGGAATATCCATAAGAATTCAATGAGTATTTACAGTGTTATCCTTTTGTCGATATTTCATCGAGTTAAAGTGCCTTGATGTTTAACGAACTTTATAATCGCAATAATGTTCCTTTTGATTAATGTCAATGTTGATCCTTTCCTTAATATTTCCACATGATTACAATTTTTAAAATGTATGAACAAATGTATCTTAATAAATAGGTAAACGAAAACAAAAATTGATTAACAAATTCTTCGTTTATCAGACGTTTATAGAGGAAAATTGATCGTGTTATTGCGATTACACAGTCTGTTAAATTTCAAGGTGCTATAACTCGATGAGATATCGGAGAAAAGTTTCATTGTTTGAAATGCTCTCCTCGGATACGTATTTTTCTACTATTTTTCTTCGGTTTAAAATATCGATTTCCGATTAAAAATAGATTGTTATGACTTCCGTATTTTGATAACAGCATCGTCTATGCTGCAAAAGCTGCAATAAATACTGCATTTCTCTGTGAAAATCTCTAAAAAACTTTATATGAAACATTTTTTTTTCTTTTAATTTATAAAATCAATAAGATCAGAAATATTTGAATGCATCATTTAAAATGAAACACTGAGTATAACGAATATCAGAATTATTATTTCAAAGTAAACTTATTCGAAAAAATACAACGAGATGGTCAATTGAAGTTTAAAACATTCATTAGATAGTATTTTGATCTTTTAAGATAAGATTGCAATGATTGATAAATATAGCAAATATTGACGGTGCAATCGTTACTTAATTAATGCATTTGTTACTTATTAATTTTTATATATTGTATAATAATTTTATATTATTCAATGTCGGTAATATTGTTTCACGTGCTTATAGAGAACGATATCATCTAATAATGTGAATTAAAAAATCGATAAATTATACGATCGATAAGTCTTTTCTATATGTTATTTCTTATAATTCTTTATTTGACGATTACAAATTTTCTTTATCTCTTTCTCGTTTTATAAACACACGCACGCACGCACGTATACGAATCTATGCACACTCGCTAATTTTTCGCTCTTTCAGAGAGTTTCAAAATCGCAGATTTTTTTTTATTTATATCTAAATCATCATTTCGAATCAAAAAAAGAAAAAAAAAATGATTGAAATGATGATTCGATGAAGATCTTTGTTTTTTAATGTTATTCGTATATCTTAGAAATAACACGTGTTTCACCGATAATGAAATATCTTTTTACCTCGAATATGTTTTTTCCCATTCGATTCGATAATCACATAACCGGTTATATATTCTCCTGACAAGTAAGTCGCATCAGCTCGATCATATTTGATAACAAATATCCTTGGAGGCATTTTTATTGTTCACGATTACGGAACGTTGATCCCGAAGAAAGAAGCTTGTGCAAATTTTTTGAATTGATTGAAGTGAGCAAAAATAATTTGCAAGGAATTGCCAAATGAAGATCATTTAGACGACTAACAGATTATCTTCACGTAACAGGTTCTTTTCACGTTGTTAGCCTGTTGACCTTTAATATTTCCTCATTCGAAATGATTCAACATATGTTAATTAAATTGATCGCTCTACTCTTTCTATAATACAATTCTCACATCTTTTGGTTATAAATAAGAATCAATTAAGAATCTCTTTTTTTTCTCTCGTCTTTTTTTCTTCTTTTTTTTTCTTTTCTTTTCTTTTCTTTTCTTTTCTTTTTTTTTCTTTGTAATAATCAATCTTTCGTAACCTTTTATTGTTAAATGATTTAGATAAGTATGTATAGATAGATTTATCGAATTTTTTCCGAAATATCTTTCGTTAAGGTTTTATAATATATAGGTATCTTGAAACAAACTACTTGACGTTCAAAAAATAATTTTATATATATTTCTAAAGAATAAATTATCATTGCTATGTTTCGCGATAATATTGCGATATAAAAAAAATTTCTCTAAGTACATTACAATTTTTTTTTCTTTCCTTTCTTTTCAAAGAAGCAATTAATTCCGTAATTAATAATAATAAAAAACGTACATTTGCGTTCTCTAAGGAATATTTCAATAATCGAATTGAAATTTGAAATAATAACAATTTTCGTTTGTACGTATGCAAGTTATTATTCAGAGGATACATAAAGATACATATATACATAATTAGTGATTATTATAAGGAATGATAAATATAGAGATATTGACATGTAACAAAAAGATTTATTACAGACAATAATCATGATTCAAATGTTGAGAATAGATTATACGAGATAGACTCTGTATTTCCATTTTGATTTATCATCATTTTATTTAAGATATTTCATATATGCTAGTGTATACGGCCAGTAATTTAATCCTAGAATTTAATCTGAGATTATTTAATTGAGTTGATCTGAAAAGATAACGATAGTATACATTAATCGGAGTTCAGCCAAAAAAGAAAGAAAAGAAAACAACAAAATAAAAAATAGAAACTTTGAGTGCGCGCGCGTTTGTATACTTACAAGGATTCCTAAAATTGAAAACTGGATATCTTGGGGCAAATGGTTGATCTGCACCATGAACGAAATTAGTATCATCATTGTCCTTGATATTATCAGCTTTTTGCATACATTTTTCATAAGAAGGAGGTGCTAAAAAAAAAAAAAAAAAAAAAAACAATGCGAAGAAAACGAAATAAATTGTTTAGCTTCAAAAGTTCGACAAAATTTATTTCTAAAATCATAGATTATTTCGACTCACGCATGTTCCGTCCTATTGATTGATTTGTTAATTGGAACTCGTTGAAATTAGGCTGAGTAATTCCTGATAAATCGGTTACACTACTTGGTGGTTCAGCAAAACCAGATATTGATATAGGCATAGGTTTTATGGCAATAGACTCTGATGGTTCGTGATCAATTATCGGTGCTGTTGGCTGAGTATCGTCAACTTGAATCCATGATGTATATGGTGAAGAAAATAGAGGTATTGTTCCAATTAATATCGGATATTTTTTATCGATCTTTGTATGCCTGTTAAATAAAATAAGACGACGATCGATAGTTAGAAACATTCGTAGGATTTTATTTAAGACGTAGTGATCATTTGCTTTTGTATCGTCGATTTATTTTTTATTTCCTTGTGCGAAGAGCAATGTGTTAAGGAATAAAAAAAGAAAATTATTTTAGACTCACATGCCATTGACGTGAACTTTCACACGTAGACAATATTTCAATTCGATGATACCACAATGTTCGAGATTAGATGGTGGCAGAGGTGGAACATAAAGTTTCAGATTAGTATGATGACGCTTTCCAATTGGTCCATCTTCTTGGCTCTTTTGTAACAAGATTTCTGCTTTTTCTGTGAAGCTTTGCGCGTGAAAGATAATTTCCTAGAAATCTAGTTGATCAATATACGGATAAAATTGTAAACTTATATATATTCATATTAAAAATTATTGGAAAATAATTACTTCTTCGAGTTTCGTTGAAATTTTGGTTATGTTAACGTTCGGCGATTTTATATCTGATATCACTTCGGTCGTTATAAATTGTCCTGGAACGTATCCTAAAGTTGGTACCTTTATTCGAACGTTTATCGAGCCTTTGTTTAAGCAACAACAAGAAAAATCTTTCGATGTCTCTTCGTCTATTCCAACCTGAGAAAGAAACGAGATTTTATATTTCATTTGTTGTGTATTTTTCTCTTTTCTTTTCTTTTTTTTCTGTTTATTTAGAAGGAAAAAAGAAAAACAGAAATAAAAAGAAAGGATAACTTACGCATTGATACGAAATGGTATTTAAATCGAACGGAGTGATTACGGTGAACGCAGATTTTGTCCACCAATTTAATCTCCATGGTATATCGACGATTGCTTTTGCAGTATAACGAATATATCCCATCTTATGTTCAAAACTGCATGGTATGTTCATTGGCAATTGAAAAGAAAAATAATATTCGCTCTGTCCTTCCGGAAGTTCAATTTTTTCGTCCTCTATATTTCAAACGAAATTCTTCATGAATTTAATAAACCTCATTTGTTTCGTCTGAAAATTTTTATTTTTATTGAGATTAATTTATCCTTACCTGACGATCTTTTTAGCAGCGATTGTTCTATACTGAAATATTTTTCAGTAGCATTGTGATCACCAGTTAATGTAGCATCATTTCCACTTCCAGTTGACCAATGAACATGAGCCTCTCCTTTGAAATATACTTTTAAATCTGAAACGTCGTTTGTTTCGTGAACATTTTTATTTTGTTTCTTATTTAAATGAAATTCTTTCGAAAGAGTTAAGATTCATGATGTTAAATTTAAACGTCGCTTATTTATATATTATTCATCTTATTGGTACAGTAGATTGTACCAATAATAAATGGTTAATAATAAACGATGACTATACGTTTTCATTCATTTAAAATATTACATAGATAGAAAAGTATATCGTTACTCGTATTTTTAAAGTATATTTCTGAATCATAGATAATTACTACTCGTAAGTAATTAACATTTTATATGTTAATGTTTCTTCTGATCATTTTATCCGAATACGTTTCGATAAAATGATGAGTCATTTTCGTTATCACGCTCATGCTTCTCTTTATCTCCTATGATTTTATTTTACATAGATAAAGAAATTTGAAATAATTATATCTTAGTGATCTCTGAAAGGGAAAAAATATAACAAGATGATCGATTAAAGTTTAGAGAATTGATCAGATTACATTTCGATCTTTCAGGATAATATATCAGTGCAATATTTAAATACATATAGGAAATTCATAATGCATTCATTATTTGTTTAGTGTTTTGCTATATCGTATAATAATATTATATCATTCAATGTCAGTAAAATTTTTTCAATCGTTCACAAATATAGAATATCATCTAATATAATGAATTTAGAAATTGATAAATAATACGATCGATAAAAGTCAATGTTACTTTTCTATACATTGTACTTTCTTATAAAAGAAATTAATTGAAAATTAATTATTAATTTTCTTTCTCTCTCTTTCTCACCATAGAAACACACACATATACACACATACACGTGTACAAGCACATGTTCGGTCACTCTGTTACAGAATTCAAAATAGAAGAATCTGTTTTTTTTTTTTTTTTTTTTTTTTTTTTTTTTTTTTTTTTTTTTTTTTTTTTTATATAGATATCTCCGTTTTATCATCTTATTCGTATATTTTATAAATAACACGCGCGTTTCATTGATCTTGAAAAAGGTTTCTTTTTTTTCTCTTTTTTACCTTGAACACTTTTTTTCTCGCTCAATACGACGATCACACAACCGGTTATATTTTCACCCGGGAAGTAAGTTGCATTAGATCGATCGTATTTAATGAAGAACATGCTCGGAGACATTTTTATTGTATGTACGATCGATGAACGTTGATAAAAAGAGAAGTAAAATGAATAAACGTGTAAGTTTCTCGAAATGATTTTCTGCTAAAACAGAACAAAAATAATTTGCCCGAAGCTACCAGATGAAGATCGCTTTGGTGACTAATAAACTATCCGCACGTAAACTCTTTGTAAGGCTATCAGTCTCCCCACTTTGGTTACTCGAATCGATTCAACCAAATGTCTGTTAAGTGTTTAAACATCTCATTTTCTGATAAGTTAAATGGTGTTGATCACCCCTGCTTTTTTTAATGGTTTACGTCAATAATAAGTAAAGACGTAATTCTTTATCAATCTTTATTAACAAAGTCACATCTTGGAGATTGAAGGTTTAAATAAGGACATGATCTTATCGAATTTTTCAATAAACTTTATTTTCATTGAAAAAAAAAAAAAAAGAAAAAAAAAGAAGAAAGAAAAAGAAATCGCGTCAAGAAATGGCATGACTCTTCGAGAATAATTTATGCACAAAAATGGAGACGTGCTTTATCAAAGTCGCTCGAGAATTATGCTTGTGATGTAAACTCTGTTTTCGATATTTTTTTGGGACAAAGTTTCATGAAAAAAAGAAAGTATATTGGCGATGCCCTTTGAACTTCGCGACTACAGATATTAAGAAGATGTTAAGTACCTTGTACAATGTGATTTTGCCAGAAACATGAATGGTGTGCTGAATGCGCTTTGTTTTTGTGAATTAGATGATTCACAAAATATTGCCTGCTGGTTTGCGTACTTAAACTAATATAGAAATTTTCTAATTCATTGTAAACGCAGGGAAACGTGTTTCGTGATGAATTAGAGGGAAAAGCTACGGTTCATTCAATTCATTCAGGTTCATTTTAATGAGCTATAAACATTTGGATTTTATGATAAAAATAAGGAATTATTTGTTCAGCCATTGATATCGTTAAATTAAAAAAAAATGTATAATTTCCTTTATAATTTATACATTAGAAATATATTAGAATTTTCACAAGAAAGATTGTTCAGTAGAATGACAAATATCTAAGTTTCTAATTCAGGAGTCGTGGGTTCGAGGCTGGATGGATTTCATTTGCTTCCATTTTTTTATTTTATTTTATTTTATTTTATAAACGTATATGAACATAATTAATTATTTTATTCTTTTTGCATGTATATATTACATATTATTTTGATAAAAATCACAACATCGTTTTTGTATTATCTACGAGATAGAATTTTCAAAATTATTTCTTCTTCGTAATTTTCTTGCAGAGACTAGTCTTTTCATATATATTTTATATCTATATATTTTAGTCAATTTATATTATTACTATTGCTGCTACTACTATGCTAATAATAACGATAAATAAATCTTAAATAGTAAACATTGCAGCTCTCTTATTTCGTATTCGCAGATTAGAATAAACAATACCTACGATTATTTAACATTCATTTAAGATATTTGTAATACTTGTGTTAATATGTACTCTACCAATATTGATAATTAAATAATAATTTATAATAATCAAGTTTATATAATTGTTTTAAAAAAATGTTCTTTTTTATTTAAACTTCATACATATATCTGGACGTAAATACAACGTTGAAATAAAGTAATTTTAATCTTGGGTTTCAATTGATACTTGAATTTCAATATTCGTTTTTATTCAATTTACGAATATAACATAACATTATTTATTTAGGTGGATCTGAAAAGATACGATAATTCGATAATCACAGTACAAATAAAAAATAATAAAAATTGGAACATATTGCGTATGTGTGTATAGACTTACGAGGAAACATAAAATTAAAAACTGGATATCTCGGTGCAAATGGCTGATCTGCGCCATAAACAGAATTCGAATCATCATCGTCCTTGATATTATTAGCTTTTTGCATGCATTCTTCGTAAGAAGGGGGTGCTACAAAGAACAAAAAAAAAAATAATGTAAATTATTTATTTTAAAAGCTAGTTTATTTTATAAGTTAGTTCGAAAAATCAAAGTGTTTTCTACTCACGCATATTCCATCCTATTGGTAGTGATGGATTTGGTGTTTGGGACTCGTTGAAATTAGGTTGAGGTATACTTGGTAAATTAGTTATTTTTCCTGATGGTTCAACAAACCCAGGTATTGATATAGGCATCGGAATGGACACTGATGGTTCTTGGTCAATTATTGGTGCCGATGGTTGAGTATCATTTGTTTGTGTCCATGGTGTCCATGACGAAGAAAATAAAGGTATTGTTCCAATGAATATCGGATATTTTTTATCGATCTTTTTATGCCTGTTGAGTAAAATAAGATAATCGATTGCTAGAAACACTTGTAGAATTATATTTAACACGCTACGCGTTCGTGCCGACTACAAAGCTGGTCACTTTAGGTTTATGTTATTTTTATATCGTTTGTTCGTTTGTTTTCGTTTTACTGTGAGACGCGTAACGCGTTAAAAAATTTGAAAATAGAAGAAGAAACGAACAAGATATTGTTTTGGACTCACATGCCACTAACATGAACGTGTATATGTAGACGATATTTCAATTGAATGATACTGCAATTGTCTAAATTAGATGGTGGAATAGGTGGAACATAAAGTTTGAGATTTGTTTGATGATGTATTCCGATTGGTCCGTCGTCTTGATTCTTTTGTATCGTAATTTCTTCTCTTTTTGTCGAGCCGTGCGCATAAAATGTAATTACCTACAAATCTGCTTATATAGTTATAGGATTATGAACGTTTGCATATACATATATATATATATACATATGTACATATTTGAAAAATGATTAGAAAGTAATTACTTCTTCTAATTTCGTAGTAATTTTCGTTACATTAATGCTCGACGATTTTACATCTGATATCACTTCTGTCATTATAAATTGTCCTGGAACGTATCCTAAACTTGGAACTTTTATTCGAACGTGTATTGACCCTTTATTGATACAACAACAACAGTAATCTTTCGACGTCTCGTCGTCGATTCCCATCTTAAACGAAAATGAGATTTTTATATTCCATTTATATTTTTTTCTGTCTTTCTATTTCTTCTTAAAAAAAAAAAAAATAAATAAAAAATAATAAAAAAAGGATAACTTACACATTGATGCGAAATTGAATTTAAATCGAACGGAGCGACAACGGTGAATGCTGTTTTTGTCCACCAATCGAATCTCCATGGTATATCGACGATTGCTTTTGCAGTATAACGAATATATCCAACTTCATGTTCAAAACTACACGGTATGTTCATTGGCAATTGAAAAGAAAAATAATATTCGCTTTGTCCTTCCGGAAGTTCCACTCTGTCGTTTTCTGTATTTCAAAGGAGAATCCTTAATAAATTTAAATCTTATTTTTTTTTCTTCATTCGAACAATTTTATATTTATTAGGATTAACTTATGCGTACCGGGCGATCTTCTTAACAAAGATTGTTCTATGCTGAAATATTTTTCAGTAGCATGATGATGATCGGTTACTGTCACGGGTTTTCCGTTTATATCATTTTCCGTTCGTGTTGTCGTCCAATGAACACTTGCTAATCCTTTGAAATATATTTTTAAATCTGTAAATTGATTCGTTTCTTTTTTTTTAATATTATTCGTCGATATTTATATTTAAAGAAAAATTTTTTTTTTGTATAATAATAAAATGACGATGATAATTTTAATTGTCGATTATTAATATTATTATTATTGTCTCTATTGATAAAATTGATCATTACAATAGATGATAAATAAGAGATGTACTGTTGTATTGTTCTGTTCGATTTACTTTAAAAAATTGCATAGATTAAAATTTGACTGATTACTCGAATAAAAATATATCTGTAAATTGTTTATAATTATTTTTTGCAACTTTAACAGCGGCTTTCATTTTACGTGTAAAAGATTCTTGTGATAGTAATTCCATTTCAGCATGCTACGATAAGAGAAGGTGGATCATTTTTTCTGTCACGCTAACGCTTCTATTTATCTCCGATTTCTCTTTATATTGATAACGAATATTGGAATTATTATTTCAGAGCACTTTTTTCTTTTTGAATAAAAATGTTATCGATAACAGTTTAAAAAATTGATTAGATACCGTTTCAATCATTTAGAACGATACGTATCAACTAAAAATTTCCTAGATGCAAAAAATTAATAACATATTTATTATTTATTTAATACAATTGTTGTTGTATATCGTATAATAACTTTTATATCGTTCTGTGCCGGTAAAATTTTTTTACGTGTTCACAAAATACAATGTCATGTAATAGCATGAATTGAAAAATCGATGAATTATACGATCGATAAAAGTCGACATTATATATAATTATTTTCTTGGAAAGAAAAATTATTTGACGTCTTTATTCCTCGTTGTTTAAACACACTTACACACAGGACACGCATATACGCTCGCGCACAAATGTCTTCATCTCTCATAGATTTTCTAAATAGCAGATGTTTTTTGTAGCTATATATATATATAGAACGAAAGAACGAAAAGATCGATAGATAATCGTTTCCTTTCTTTATTCGTACTTATTTAAAATTAGACACGCGTTTGTTAATTTTGAAAGATATTTTTACCTCGAACACTTTTGCTCTCGTTCAATATGATGATAACACAACCGGTTATATTTTCTCCTGGTACGTAAGTAGCATTAGGTCGATCGTATTTAACAATAAATGTTCTTGGTGACATTTTTACTCTTAACGATTAATAAAACGTCGATTCCGAAAAAAGAATACTTGTAAAATTCTTCTAATTGATTATCGAGTAAAGTAGACTCACGGACTTGTCCGACGAAGATCGCTACTGCGACTAACAGAATGTCTACTCTTATTGATGTTGAAACCTTGGCTATCTACCCCCACTCTCGTTATTTATTCATCTATCTGTCAAGCATTCTTTTACTTCCTTTATTTTCTAACCAATTAAAAATAATAAAGAGTTTATAATCTTTTTTATAATAGTCAATATTTTATAATATTTTAATGTTAACGTTCTGTGGGACTACGAATCGATATATCGATTTAAATGAAATTTAATACTATGGATCTTGACATTTAAATATAATTTCAAATATATTAAATATTAACAAATTATAACGAATATTTATATTTTCCATGACGTTCGATGTATTTTTCATTTCAAATTCTAGCCCTTTATCGACGTTTTAAAGATGATTAAATATATTTCGTATTAATACTGTTAACGTATGATACTGTATTATACTTATCGTATGATATTGTTTTGCTAGATGAGTGATAAGTCAGTTACTAGTAATACACGTACATGAAACGTATATGTACATTGAAACGCATTTAATCATCTGAAATGTTATATAATGCAGAAAGAGATGAACTGTCCAGAAAGTGTAATCTTACAAAAGGGACAGTAATGTCAACGGTAATGCGAATAGTGATAATTTCACGTTATCGATAGATAAGAGTTATCCTTTAAGAAATCATTATTAATATGTTAAAACAGTATTTGATCCAATTATTTGTTATTCATACTTATGTTTTCGATCTTTTTATTATTATTATTATTATTATTATTATTATTATTATTATTATTATTATTGTTATTATTATTACTAATTTTCTTTTTTCATTTTTATTTTCACAATATGAATAGTTCGAATTGTCAGTAGATAAGACATATCGTTATCGAATGTCTATCTATTGCATGTTTTACTATTTCTATTTTCTGATACCGCTAGAAATTCATAGAAACTTTAGATATACTATTTTATTCGATATATTCCTGAGTTACTTTGTAATAAATAGCAACGTTTGTTTACCATTTTAACTCTAGCAACGTTTATCTATTTAACGTTTTATCAAACGAACCGGGAGGATTAGTTAATGTTTCGAAAATGTACGAAGAGATGGAAGTAGTATCGCGAGGATAAAAAAATATACATATATATGTTTCTTCCTAATTAAAAAACTGTATTATAGAGCTTTAAAAAGCTATCTGGGTTTTTAAATAGACTCAAGATTTATAAATAAAAAGAAAAAAGAAATTCTTTTGCGCTCAGGATAAGTACTTAATTAAATCGTTCGTCAATTCCATCATATTCAAGAACTCATCGAAGATACTATTTTTGGACGAAGTTTAATGATAAAAACAGATTAATATGTTATTTCAATTTGCTTTGGAACTTCTATCTTTTCCAACTTCGAACGAAAAGAAAATAAATAACTCTTCCTCCCGAGTTTTATCTAGTTTTATGTTGTATTTTTCGTTAATGCGGTTACATTCGTAGTCGTTCTTCTTTCGCAATTAAATAGTTTTCGCGGGAATTAAACACTGAAAAAATAGTTTATTCGAATTTTACATTTACTATTCTCTGAAAAGTTCGTACATTAACCTTTACAAGTTTATTAAAAAAATTTTAGTCATTTTCAATCTTGTAAACATATTAAGGAAAACATAATGAAATTGTTAAAAAGATTTTCCTCAAAAAATCATCTTTCTCTCTTAAAGATCCTTGCTTTCTCACTCATACTTCTTTCTCTCTCTTTCTCTTTCATCTCTTTCACTTTGTCGCAAATTTTCTTTATCTCGTCCATCATATCCTTCTAACTTCTCTCTCTCTCTTTCCGATCTTTTGAATTCTTTTTGCTCGTTCACGAATATTGGTTATCGTTTGTCGATTACATTATCCACGTGATCCACTTATCCGATTAAGTAGCACTTTGCATTCTCTTCTCTTTCAGAAATATTTTTTTTTTTTTTTACTTTAATGTTCTTCGTTTGATTTCACATTGGATTAAGTAACAAACGAGTATTGAGTCCTTTACACACGTTTTGACGTAATATATGTAAAGAAATCCACTGATCAGAGTCAACTATATTTCCTTAAAGATTTTTTCACGACAAGAAAACAGCATAAGTTTTAGCTATGGAAAATTTTGTAAAAATGAAATTCTCATGTTTTACGTCTTACGTCTTACGTCGATGAGCGTGTAAAAGCTTTTAGAGAGCACGTAAGTGAATAAGTAAATACTTTAACTTCGCATTTTCGAAGTTATGATTACTTCGTTCGATTTATAGGTCTATTTTCTTTTATTATATCTCGATTATGTCGAGCATCGATTTAAATTATCACGGTACATACGATTAATTATAGACTTATTAACATTTCTCGTTCGATATTGCAACCAAAAATAACTTCGAGAATCCAACATGCGATTATCTTCATTGATCTTAGTTAGATCTTAGTTAGATTTTAGCTAGATCTTAATTCTTAGCTAAATCATAAAATAACTTTCAATCTTTAATAAACGTTACTCCGTACGTGTGCGCGCGCGCGCGTATGTATTTTTTATGACTTTCTTTCTAATTACTGACACTTTTTTAAATTCATTGGAATTAGTATTAATAATATTAATACTAATTATAATAAATATTAATGAAACAAATCTTTCAGATTTAATCCTGTTTTCTTTGTTACTCGTAAATTAAGAGTACGATCTTAATAATTCACTTTTTCGTTTCGTATCGCATAAAAATCATAATTTTCGTTCAATATATTCTTAAAAGAAATACTTGACGATATACGTGATCGAGAAATCGACACTTGATCGAAAACATATTTATTTTATTTAATCTGTTTCTTATTCATATTTCAAAATATATCAAAATTACGTACGAAAGAGAAATGAATCTTGTGTGTTTTTAGTGCGTAGAATAAGAGAGAGATAGAGAACATATGTAATTTGTGGACAGTCATCCTGTAGGTTCGAATTATTTGGGATGAAACAGGTCGTAACAGGTCGAATGGAAGAAAAAGGAAAAAAAAGGTACAAAAACAAAACAAAAAAGTTGGTAGTTTGAAATGAATCCGAGAAAGGTATACAAGCAATGAGAACGAGAGAGAAAGAGAGAGAGAAAGAGAAACACACACACACACAGAGAGAGAGAGAGAGAGAGAGAGATAGACAGATAGATAGATAGAAAGAGAGAGAGGTAGGGATGCGATGAGGTAGAGAGTGAGGGTGACTTATATACGCGTTCTACCCCCTCAGTAGCGTGCGGGCCATCGACGAGGCAGGTAGTCACGCTTTCTCTCGTGTTCTATACATCTCGATTCGATACTAGTAAATATCGAGAGTTCGCTTCTCGATACGTTATCTTTATCATCCCTCTTCCTCCCTCTTCTTCCTTTTTCTCTGAATTTTTTTCTTCATTTCTCCTCCTATTTTCCACTTTTCTTTTCTTTCCTTTTTCTGTTCTTTTCTTTTTCTTTTCTTTACTTTTCTCCTCCTCCTCTTTGTTCTTGTTGTTCCTTTTTGGTTTTTACTTTCCATGATTTTTCTCTTCGCTTTTTTTCTTCTTTTCGTGTATCTTGTTTTCCGTTCGTTTCGTTTTATTTTTTTTTTCTTTCTCATTTTCTAGATACCAAGTAGAGAGATCATCCTTCTTCGTTTCCTACGAAATTATTTCCGTTTGACGGGGTTAAACGAAGTAGACATGAATTACCGGTGCAGTCTTGGGTGTCTCCACGATCAACAGGTTAACTAGTTGGTTGGTCGGTGCACAGCATATTCGGTAAGTTTACGATATATGTACATAGATTTTATTTGATTGAATTTCTTGTTCTTTTTTTCATCGTCCTTGCGAAGCTCCTTTTGGGAATATTTTATGTGTATCTTATGTTACGTACATGCGTATGTACGTAAATGTAATTTTTGTTACGTATATGTTAGATTTCCTGCGTTAAATAATCATTGTTTTACACGCACACACACACATGCACATATATCATTGTTATATTTTACAAATGGCCCGTTACGAAATACCCCGTCTAAAACGTAAAATGTTAAACTAGAATAAATAGTGAAACGAGTCTGAATAATATTTCATGATACATACGTGTTGTTCGAAGATAAGTGGAAAATATTTTATGACTCATTTCTAATGAATGTATTTAAACAATAAACAAAACAAAAAATGTTCGTCTGGAAATATATCCTTCGTAATTTTGTTTCCGTATTATAGCGAATATTACGTATAGCAAATAATTTTCTCGTTAGATAGATGAAACTGAATTGAAAGAATTAAAGGGAATTTCCAGCAAATCCGAGCAACATCTGGATATATGAAAAGAGTAAGTCATTTATAAAGATAGTCACTGATAAAACGTCTTTAGGCTTGGGTTCAGAATTTGTCTGAATGTATTGATTCAGATCATTTCGAACATCTCTTATGAAAGTAAACAAACAACATTTGTTGAAAGTCAAGTCTGTTATAAGACGAAAACAAAGTCAAATAGGACATACATTTATACGAACTTTCTTGTATTCTTTTGTATTGTTTTGATTTGTTGATATCCAAACTTAAAACATTACGCAGTTGTTTCGGGGACATTGTAATTATATTATATAGAAAAATGTAATTATAACAAGTACCAAAGTACTCAATAGTTCTTCGTAGGCGGTGATCTCGTATACGTCTTTCGATAGAAGACTTTTCATTCGTTTGTTTACACCGATCTTGTTTATCTCGAATTTATATTATTGAAAGCGTAGCGTCATGCTTAGTTTTCGACGAACTATCGTTCAGAGCATATGCTCTGGTAATTGACTAAACAACTAGACGATATTTTCTTTTTCTTTTCTGTTCTTTTTAAATTGTTTACGTTCTTTTATATTTCGTTACAAAAATTACGTGTAATCGATAAATAATCAATAAACTATAATGCACCGTTGGAGACCGTTATCGTGTAAATTTTGTTAAACTCGTAAAGTTTCTGATATCATCACTGGGTAAATCAATTTCGAAGCATATTTTCCATTGTCCTTCGTATCGGTGTCCCAAAAGAGCTTTCTCTCGTATATTTCACCTTCCATAAGTCTCGAACATTCATTTCAAAAGATCTCCTTTCTCTCTTTCTCACTTTCTCAACGAAGGGTGGGTTTTCTTTCACATTATCATGCAAAGTAATAGAAACCAGCGTAATGTATACCCATCCCTTTTGCATTAGACTCGTTGAAAGAAACAATGACTTGTATTTTCGCATTATCGAGGCTCGATGAGTTTTCTTTGAAACGTCGTTTGTATGTCTAGAGTATTTGACGATTTTTATAATTACTGGATCGCTCTCTTTCGCAATTACTTTATAAAATAAACACGTGGAGTGTTAAGTAAATTGGATTGTGAATTGGTATAAAGAATATTTGATATGACACTTGAGAAAGAAAGAGAAAGAGAAGAAAGACAGAGAAAGAGAATTATAAAAACATCATAGTAATAGAAATTCGTATTCGTAGAAATCGAGTTTGTTATTATCGAGGACGACGAGGACGACGACAAGGACAACGACGAGGACTATCGGAAGAGGAATCGTTGAAAGGAAAACAAGGAGATACAATAAAAAAAAAATTTTCATGTTAAGGATCAAGAAAGGAGAGTAAATCTAAGGACGAAATTATTTACGAAAGATAGAAGAAGGAATAATAAAGAAACGAAAAATATATACAGACAAGTCGCAGAAAAAATGGCAACGAATAGTCCAGAATCATCGATCCATTCGAAATCCCCAAGGAGTCCACGTCAGCTGCCTCAGTTGCCGCGTATCCCGATCTCAGGACAAAGAAGTCCTAGTCAGTTGTCGGTTACGAAGACACCGAGTACTCCTCTAGTTTTTGAATTCCCAGCTGAATATTATCCGGAAACACCGAACACGAATTTCGACTTTGACACGTTCGCACGTAACATGGATACCGAACAACAACGTGGCTCCTCGCGAAGTCCATCTTATTATTCAATAAATAAAAATCAGAAAAGTCCTAACAGCAGCGATACTACGCTTCATTCGTCCGGAAGGAAATCACCGATATTTAAATTCTGTGATAAAAATTTGATATCATCGTCGAGTAATAATACGATTATATCTGCCAATAGAACGGCAACTACTTCGAATTTTGTACCGAAAAGTCCGAATATGGTCGACCGTCGAAGAAATTCGTCTTTTGGTTTGGGCGGACCAAAAAGTCCAATATCACCGACAATAGTGACTCCAACATCGTCGTCGTCTCATGACAGTCCCAAACACACGGATTCTGAATTGAGATGTAAGGATGGAAGCTTTGGTACTCAAGACGAGAACGTTGATCGAAATTGTTCGATGAACGAGAAAACTCGCGCGAGTAAGATGGGTGGCTACTTGAATCGTAGCCAAGGATGTTTGAACGAGGCTACTCGGTGTTGCGAAGGAACTTCTGTTGATACCACCGGAAATGACAAAAAAGAGAAAAACATGGCGAGAAGATCGACCAGTGATCTTACGGAGATCGGTGATGCTGAAACCGAAGTCACTTTATTGTCTAGTCCGAGAAGACGAGGATCCATGAAGGGTGGACTAGGTAAAAATTATTATTTTTATATTATTATTATACTTTCTTAACCTTTCGAAATATTAATCGTACTGATATATCATATATCTCTTTTTAACGACCTGTTCGTTTATGATTCGATATAAATGCTTATCGTATGTGTCGTATGCAACAAATCGTTAGACGTTAGATCGTCGATAACGATTAATAAAGACAATTTGATTAGCTCTCGATAGCATCGGACTTGTAGTAAAATAGTTTACGTCGTCTTAAAAATGTTCTACTTGTGTGAAGCGTATAGACGATAAATAAAGTTACGTAAAGTCGTTCGAATTCGTATTCGTCAAATGTCAATAAAAGGACGATCGAAGGGTGAAAGGTAAATGGTCTCTTTTTTGAACTTTGTTTAGTTAGGCGTGTGCTCATGTAATGAAGATAAGCGGAACAACCACTCGCTCCTACGCCGTTGTTAGGTACACATAAAAGCTCGAAAAGCCAAACTGCCGATAATTGCTTTTCGCGGTGGTCTTTACAAGCGAGATTGAATCCAAGAGAGATTTCAAGACCAACAATAAAAGGATTTCTTGTTGCCAGATATTATACTTTCTTCGCGTCTTTTATGCGTTGTTTATCATTTCTTTTTTTTTTGTCTTTTTATTCCTTCTTTTGGCTATAACATTATTTTTTTTTATTTATAATTAAATCGTTGGAATCATCATTAAATGAAGTAATTTATTTTTAATGAAGTATTTTATTTTTATTAATTTTTCATTTGTTTTTCAATTTTCTTTTTTTTTATTTCTCTTTAAGTAGCTCGTTTCGAAATGATTATACAGTATTTTATTCAAAAGATACACGTCTATGTGTGGTAGTTTTAATGAGAGTTTTTTCATATTTTCAATTCTTCTAATGTTAATATATCTTTTCATGCAAGATATCAAAAATACATAGAAATGATTTCAGTTAGTCTCTATATCTCAATGACCAGCTTACACATTTAATTCCGAATCCTTCCTATTTTCTGTATCCGAAAAGCCAAGGATTAAGAAAGTTCGTGATTGAAAGCATAAAAGCTTGCCCTTGGGGTTAGAACATGATTTTCTTGTTTCCTAAGCCTTTGTTATGAAAATTAATTTTTCTAAAAGACTCTTAGCTAAACTTCAAGTTTAAACATTCTAACAATATTAACCTTGTATAATACAATTTCTTGTAATGTTAAAAAAAAAAAAATGAAAACAGAAAAAGAAAGAAATTCTATAATTTCGAAACGAGTGATGTAAAACTATCAACGATATAACGATGTCATATCGTACTACAATATTAACTTAAGAAACACGAAACATCTAACATGAAATAAAAATTAATATCGCGTCGACGAAAGTTTACAAACAAGGTTTACACGTTAAAGATATAATATGAGTATATAATTTTGATTACGTAGCGTTCTAGAGAGTCGTTAAGAAATAAGGGATATTTAAATGATTATTTTCATGTATATTTTAATTCAAGTAATTAGATAATACGATAATTGAGTTTGGTTAATATGTGTATAGACACGTACACACATACATATATGGTCGAACACATGGTCGATTTAAACTCAGTGTCACTAGTGATGATGAATATTTGCGGTTACTCTATATATCAACGTATAAGCATTATTTACCTATGCATACGAGAATATAATGTACAGTAGGAACAGGGAAACGCAGAAACGTGGTTACACACCGCGATACTGGTTATCGCTGCTTCGGCAATCCCTTTGATCATTGGCATTTTGATGAAATTCTCCGATGTTGCAGCTTACCTGGCGTCGCGCCGTGGCTCTCGCGATAGTCAATGTTCGAACGTATCGAATATTAGCAACGAGGATGTTGGTCCATTGAATTTCAATGCTCATCCACGTGTCCGACAACGAAGAACTTCTAATTTCCTCGAATTACCAGGTATGTACTATCTAATTTAATCTAATACATGTCTCTTTATTTCTCCGTTCGAGTTTCCTTCATCGATTTTAACGTTTTAACATATTAAAAATTTATAGAAACGACTTCATCGATTCTATTGTTGAAATATGAAATAATATCTTTTCTGTTTTGAAAAACGTGAACAAAATTATTAACGTATTAACGTTAATGTGTATTAGCTGTCGTATCTAATATATTAGAGCGAAACGAGTTAAAATACTGTAACTACATGTGTATATATATATATATGTGTGTGTGTGTGTGTGTGTGTGTGAAAGTGATTGCGAAGATTGTTTTGTTCTTTCTTTGTTTCTTTTTCTTTTCTTTTCATTTTCATTCAGTCATTATACGGACCTTGTAAAACGTTTGAAAAGTAAGATCAACTATAAACGAAGCTCTTCAAGATTAATTTTTTACGTAACATAAACCTCTAATAATTTTTTTCGAGGCAATGTCTTTTTTATCGGTTTCGAAATTGTATATATTCGAACGTGCATTCACAAATAGAATAAAATGCAACAATGTAGACAGCGAATAGAGATGGTTAATGAAAGTGGTAATTAGCGCGAGATCATCCGAACGTAGATAAAAGTTTATCGATATTCTACATCGGGATGAATGTATGGATGTACACACATCGTGAATAGATTACATTGAATATAATACTATGTTATTTATCGAAAATTTCCATTTTGAAATATATCGATCGTTTATTCGTAGAAAATAAAAGGACTTACTGAGGGGAAAAAAAGAGAGAAAAAAATAGAAACCTTGAAAAAAAAAAAAAAGATAGCACGGAACATTAACGGTAATGGAGAGTATAAAGAAAAGATCGAAGCTATATCGTGGATAGAATCGAGAACGATAAAAACTTAAGCGTTATTGCTTCTCCGTAGCGGTTGAAACGCTGAACATGTTCAGCAACTAGAATACTGAGTTGCTTGCATAGAACCAGAATGAGATACGAGCTTTCCAAGTTATCAAGGGTATTGTGGTTACCACGAGCAAACGTACAAAGCTCTTTCTCCTTTCTAAATATATCAATTATATATTTTGTTAAACGTTTTTATTTTTATGCAATGGTAAATAAGTTTCCATATTTAAACGAATGATTAATTGATCGTCAAGATGTAATTTTTGTTTTATTTGTATCTTTAATTTATATGTTTAATCTGTTATAGTTTTATTAAAATATATATATATATATTTTTTATTTTTATTTTGATTTTATTTTTAAATTGAATAACGTTTTAATTTGTTATAAATTATACTTTACCATAGGGATTACGACTACATTAGCAAATTTTTTATTTGTTTAACTCTTTTCTTTGTATAGTAGACGTGTACCGAAAAACGTAATGGACTTAGATCGACGTTTCTCGACGGACGGACGAAAAGCAAATTGTGTAATCCTTTATAGCCACTGTTTGCAGAGGCAACGCGTTTCGCATAATACTTTACGTCTTTTGTAAAACGTTGTACTATCTCTCTGAAAGAGAAAGAATGGAAGAACCTTGTAAGACACGTTCTTACTTATTTCTTTAAAACGTATAAAGTAAAAGGAACTTTTAAAAAATCTTTTATATATATTGAAATATCTAATATCTTACGTATTCCCATGTAAATTGAAAATTAAGTGGTTTCGCCATTATGAGTAATCTTTTAATTATATACTTGTCTTTGTGTATATAATAAAAGTAAAACGTTCGATAATGACTTAGTGCAAGATGAAAAAAGAAAATATATATATTTTAAAAATTGAAAAATTGTTTTTACTTTATTTCGAAGCGTTTAAGAAATCTACAAATCAAGTTTTGTTTTCTTAGATAGGATGTTATACTTTTTACGACAGGATTAAACGATAACAATTAAATTAGAATAAATGACAAATTTATTTACTTTTATTGATTTTAAAACTAATACCTAAGGAGATATATTATTTAATTTATTCAAAATTTACTTCAGTTTAATTTCAAGTTTTTAGAATTGAGCGTTATCAAAGATTTCAATAAGACAATATAGTTTACTTTGCAGTATTTGTCAACACAACTAATCCTACTTTATTACGATAGTCTCTTATCTACTACTGCTAAGATGGTAGTAGTATTTCCTTCATTGATAACACCTTTCTCTGATATCTCTGATACTGAATAATAAGCAATCGCAATAAAGTAGGATTACTTGTCAAATATAATGACAGTAATATAAGGGATAATTTTCGAAAAAAGGAAAACAAATAAAATATTTTGTCGATAATTAATTTTAAAGGCGATAAATTTTCGCTTTAAAGGTTTTTTACTGTTTATCAGTCGTTTATTTTCTATAAATTATTTTCTATAAAAAAGAAAAAAAAAGTTGATACGCTATGCAATAACACTTTCGAAAATCATGCAACTTTTATATACAACAATTTTTTATTAAACGCATAATTTAAAAGTTATTCGAACTATTTATATTACATGACTCACGGTATACGTGTATTTTCACTAAACTGGAGCTGAATCGATTTTGGCATTTTATTTCTCTCTCTCTCTCTCTCTCTCTCTCTCTCTCTCCTTTTTCTTTTTTTTTCTCCGTGTAGAAACGTCGAGGATACTAACAAAAGATCTTAAAAAACTCGAGAAAGATGGTTATCATTTTTACGACATTTTCTTCTTTTGTTATTTCTCCTTAGAATATTCTTCTTCTTGTCTTCTTTAAAATAAAGAAGCATGCAAAAATAGACTATTCTAATTAGGAGGTAGTTTGATGTAAAATGGCAGTACTTAATAACGTTATGTGCCAACGACTTTATTGTTCCCTTTATTCTTTAGTAAACTTAATTTTTAAATTATTTTCAAAAAGAGATTGAAGCTTTGAAATTTATTCATTTACTATAATCTATTCATTCTATTCATTCAAGTTTTACGATGTGAGATATGTTCTTTTTTTTTTTTAAGATTTATTTATTCTAGTTTTACTAATGTAAGATTTGTCATCGAGGTAAGATTTTTTACAGACATAAAGAAAGGAAGAGAGAGATAGAGATAGAGAGAGGGAGAAGAACGAAAGACAGTAAAAACTTCGACCTCCATTACGGACAAAAGCAGTAATCATTCAAAATCGTTCGTATTACGGTCGTTGTTAAGAAAGAAAATAGAAAGAGAAGAAAAAAGATGTAGAAGAAAAATGATGATTACAGTAATCATGTGTATCTACATATGTATCTATATATTCAAATAATTTATTCAAATAATTTGACGATAAGATTGAACAAGTCATTATCAAAAAATAATTAATCGTTTCTTCATTTTAAGCTAGAACAATTACAAATGAAAAGGTAGTTTTGATAGGAAAAAAGATCTTTTTTAAGTTTGACGAACAGATTAAGTAAAAAAAAAGAAAAAAGCAACAATAGGAGAAAAAATCGAGAAGAACGATCATTCGTATTAATCTATTTACTTATTTAAACGAAAATGTCGAAACTCGTGAAAATCTCTTTATGAGTTTTTTTTTTTTTTGTTTATTCTGAAAATGAATTCATTTTATTACAGATACTTTTGCATTTGTATATTATATTTATATAAGATCAGAAGGATCAAAAGTTAATGCTCTCGAAGGATAGAAATTGACGAGAATTTACGATAGAATTTTCTTTGATATCAGATACATGGGAGTTCCACCGCAGTGATGTATTTGAGATAAGTGCATTCGATCGTGTGACAGTTTTCACACACAGTTACACGACAATCTCGGTAGATATACTTTGAGTTCGTAGAATCGGAACGTAGGAAACCTCAGACAAGAAAATGTCATTGATCTCTAATACGTATCAGATAGATACAATGAATTTTTATTGAATTACGACTTTTTTTTTTAATGATAAAAATAGAATGATCTCATGAACAATATCTTAATCTTGTGTGAAAATGTTTTCTTTTTTTTTTTTTTTCTTTTTATAGAATTAATTCGCGAAAAAGAAGAAAACGAAAGAAGAAAAAGATATATATCAGACAGATATACGAATTTTCATTCAAGTATTACTTCGTTTTTTGTCAAAGGAAAGATAACAGTTGCTGTAGTCAGTTTCCAACAAATTGAAAGGGAAGCGCCTCCACTTACAAAAGTTTATCGTTGAATTCAAAAGTGGCTCGTTCATAGCAAAGAGAGAATAATTTGATTTGAGTTTATGTCCCGAGTTAAGAAATAAGCTTCCACATGGAGTACTCGGCTTAATACTCGACCTTTCAAAAACTTATCGAGAATATTGTTCATTTAATGAAGGATTTGAGTTTATATAAAGACTTATATATGTAGTTAATATAGATAACGTGTTTTATTCATTACAAAAGAATATTTTATTAATAAATCGTTTATAGAAATTTTTAAACGAATCCATAAAAGTACATTACGATCGGATAATTACTTTATGTAATTAATTATACGGATATCGTAAAAGTATCATCAATATAAAATTAAATATTATAAATACGTATGATTTATAACTATTATCACTTTATTAAGTATTATATTTTTATAAATCTCTTTACGTACATATAGATAGAATGTATCGTAGATTATTAATTATATATACGATATATATATATATATATATAATTTAAAATTTATTTATTTATTTTACTTTATTTTAATTATTCAACAGGCAACAGTTACACTATATATATATATTTATTTATTTATTTATATATCTGTAATATCTATAATACACACACACATATATATATATATATAACATTGTAATAATATAACTTGTTAGTCAGAGTTAATATACTTGTATAGGAGCAAAGGGACGATATCCTTTACTCCTATGGCTAAGTTCTTCGATAGAATTTTGAGTGAGAAACTCAGTGCAACCACGTCTTCTCTTTCCAATAAGGCATCGTCGTATCATAAGATGAACTTGTCGAGTGACCCATGGACTCTAATCACATTAATATGCTCACATAGTACTACCTTGTACGAACAAGCTATTACTCCTTGTACCGTTTGCTCATCGATATGCTTTGCAACTCGTTCTGGAAAAGCAATTACTAAGGGAAACGGACTCCCTTCACTTGCTTGTACTTTCAATACACTGAACTTACTAATTATCTATAGAACTGTTCCAATTTTATAATCGTTTATATTATCTTTCTATATTGTTATCTCGCGAAAATATGTAAATTCGTTTCACAAAATATTAATTAAATTTTCGTTAAGGTGACACAATGGGTTTTTGGATTAATATTATTATTTCGAATCATTGAAATTATAGTACGTTTATTTTATATATATATATATATATATATATATATATATATATATAATGATAATTATTATATTGTAATATAATACTTTTATCATAATAATTTATAGATTTATTATATAACGTAACGTTATAATTTTATAAAAATTTATTAATTATTTATTATGTGCAAAAAGAAAAGAATTTTCATTTTTACGAATTAACGATTCAATTGTCCGGTACGTTTAAACGTTTTTAAATTTGGTAAATACGGATATTGAAAGGTTTTCTTTCTTTTTTATTGATGAGTAACTCGTTTTATATTTAATATTCGTCAGATTCGTCCGATCGATTTTACCTGGCGAAAGTTAAAAAGTATGCCCGTTATTAGTAGGAATTTGAGCCTGTTTCTCTCACATTTCTCAACGTAATTAGAGTTTCGTTTGAGCAGACTCGAAAATTCAAATTCCAAATCGGAAAAGCGAAAACCACTTTCGAAATCCGATTTTTACTTGGTTTGTATAAGACGAGAGTTAATTAATTCCGTCTAAAAGCGAGTTTCTCGGTATATCAATTTTTTTCTTCCTTTTTTAAAGATAAATTTGGTAAATGCATCGTTCATATTTTTTCTTTTTCCTTCTTTCCCATCTCTTTTACTTATTCTTCTGTAATAACGTCAGCTCATTTACTATATCAGAACAAATATCGAGTTTTAGTTAAAAAGTTTCCATAATACTTGACAATTTTCACGAGCAAGATTTAACTTTTACATTTTCTTGTTTATTCTTTCTTTTTCCTTTTTTCCTTCTTTTCTTTCTTCTCTTTCTTTATTTCCTTTTTTTTATTCATTCTCATTAATCTAATTAAAAGTTAACCAACATTTACTTTATTGAATATTGAAACACGAACAGTCATAGAACCTTAGCATAGTTTCTCGAGACATGATCTTCGAAGATATAATCTGGTTTCAGCTTCGTGGGAGTATATGAGTGAATCATGCTATTCATAGACGAAGCGTTCGTTGTTTAGAGATTATGTAGACAGAACTCTCTGCAGATTCCTGTTCGATATACATATCGAAACTAATAGATTTTTACATCGTGAACAACGAATAACATCATATTAACGGTCCGTTAAACTATATTTCATTTATGTTCTTCGATGATTTATTTGTCTTCCCAACCAGTTAAAACAGATCCGTTATTTACAAATTTACGAAATATCTCCTTAAATAAGATAGATTAACATTTTCGTTTTTATTCGCTTAACTATTATTTTATTTATTCGGACTAATATAAATAAAGGTAGAACGATAGAAATGAATTGTTTATTTTCCAAATAGAAACGTATATGTCGGGTTGTTATTTTATTCTATCAGATACATATATATATATATATATATATATATATATATATATATAACATGTAGGTTCGAGACCCACCATATAAATTTATTATAACTGCGAATTGATTCAATGGAATACGCCCTTCCATATTTTTTGCTATTTTTTTTGTTTTACTTTTTTACTTTCTTTCTTTCTTTCTTTCTTTTTTCTGACATTTCTTCGGTAATCCCATGAGAACGTATTGATTGAATTTTTTACAGAATTTTATATCTCGATCAACAAAAACTTAACTTAACAATAATGGAGTTCGAGTGAACTTTGTTTTTTTTTTCTCTCTCTTTTTTCGCTGTTTCTTTTATACCTGTATATTCTGGATGTTTTTGAGCGTGTTCTCGTCGAGAGAATTTCATCTCTAATCGTCTTTTCAACGCCATTCCAGTGCCGGATCATATACGACCTCGAGTGCACAGCTTACCCGAAAAAGCGTACAATCCGAGAGCTGGCGACGATCTCTACAGATTGAGGGCATTCAGTATCACTCATAAAGGTGTCGTCAATCGTGGAGATTCTATAATATCTCGACGCAGCAGGAGCAATACATCAGTAAATAGCAGCAGGTAAGTAATAACTTTTTCTTTTTTTTTTCTATTTTTTTTTTTTTTTATACTTTAATATACTACTTAGAATAATGTTTCAACAGATATTCGCAGTCCTCTTATATCGTTGTCGCGTTTCTTGTTGAACAAGTTACATTCGTACGAATTAAATAGAATTTCACGAATTTGATAAATTCAATGGATTCGATAAATTTCCCACATAATAGAGAAACAAACGAACGCGTGGATCGATTTTTATTCGAAATATCCGATACTTTTAAAAAGCTTTTTTTTTTTCAGTAATGTCAGGAAGAAGTATTAAACAATATTTACGACGCGTGTTCTTTGAAACCCATAGACGCATCTTCGTTTTCGTATTTGACGTAAATAGGTTAACAAGATGTGTAGAAACGTATATAAGAAGAGGAATGTTAGCCTCTAACGTTTGGGAGGAGAGTTCGTTTGGAAAATTTCTAATGCAAAGGAAATCGTTAGATACGGTTAAATGTTTATACAAGAAAGCTTTATCGAAGGAGTTCGTCAATATCGATTTTGAAAGATATTTGATTTTGAAAGAAGCTTTTTTTGTTTCGCGAATCAAAGCAAAATTTTTTTCGAAAACGATCTTCGAAATATTTATGATTGAATCTTAAAGCTTTAGAACTTTAAGACTCTATCGTATTGACTATATATAATTGGTTAGAGATATTTTTCGAAATGATTCTCGAAACATTTCTTTTTCACATGATCAGATTCTTCGTTTCTATAAAAACTAAAAACATAATAGAATATTGTACGGTGAAACGACAAATAAAGAAGGAAAGCTGATAGTAATCCACATGGGAGAATTCGCAGAATAATTTCCTTATCAGAATCTCATCCTGTTTTTCCTTATTTCCGTAGGTGAGTAAGTAAGTAAGTAATTAAGAGAGTGAGAAAGTAGTTCCTTTGGAGCGTAAAGGGCCAGTAGGTCTAACGAAATACAAAAGTTGACCTTTAGGATGGGTTCCAAGAAAAAAGAACATAATAATACCCAACGAATCGTATTAGGACAAGTTTCTTTCCGTTTTCTTCTTTTCCTCTTCTTTTCTTTCTTTTTTTTTTCCTTACCTTTCCTTTCCTTTTTTTTCCTTTCCTTTTCCCTTCAGCCTACCATTCTTATTTTCCCCATCCATTATTTTATTCGTTTCGTTGTAATACGTCTTTATATATCGCGTTTACGATTCTTTCTTTGTATGCAGAAAAATTCTCGCGAATTGCCGAGGAAAGTCGAAGCAAATCGAGTAGAAAATCACTTTAATCAAAAGGATAATCATTATGCGAAAAGAGGATGAAAGATACTTCGAATCCCTCTTTAATAAATATCATATAAATCACATATCGAATATCAAAGAGGAACGAGATTCGTAATAAAAGGATGATTCTGGTGTTTCTTGATTTAAAAAAAAAAAAAAGAAAGAAAAAAGAAAAAAAATCGTATGAGAGGTTTCAAGGAAATGATAACTATTAGGGATAACATCCTACAAATATCTTTATGTTAAGCTCAAAAAGCGAGTTAGTTGCATACGAGGGAAAAATGATAGTGAATATTTCGTATGTATCTGTAAATTATGTGTGTAAATGAGGAACAACGACTGCATATACGTGCATATATTTCTCTCTCTCTCTCTCTCTCTCTCTCTCTCTCTCTTCGTCTCTTTTTAAACTCGGAACAATGATGAGTGAAACACATCGATCATATTTTTTGGCTTCCTCGAGTGAACTGCCATTAAATCGGTTCTTTGTGCCAGCGAATAAATAACTTAAAATATAGCTAGGTAGGGTACGTCACTCAAAATGATAAACCAACGTGAGATTTTAGTATCGACGTTCGCAAAAAGGACCAGACGTTTTTCTAAAGGTTATTCTCAAGTTATAGAATAAGTGTTTAGTTAAATTCGATCGATAATTCAAAGGGACAAAGGACAGTGATAAGGATCTAGCGGAGAGCAATATTTTTCGTGGTATTTTTGAATTTTTCGTTTCTTTTCCTTCTCATTTTTTTTTTCATTTTCTTTTTCATTTCTTTTTTTTTTTTTTTTTTTAATCATCATCCCACTACGCGTAAGTTAATAATATCTTCGTACTCGTCGGCGCATATTTTCTCATCGATTCGAAGAAAACAACAATCTCTTCTTTCCTTCTCACTTCCTAAAGTTAAAGAAGAGAAAAATAGAAAAAAAAGGAAACTCATAAAAAAAAAGAAGAGCCCGTTTCATTCAAGTTCAAGATGGATATCCGAAAAATTTATTCGACTGAAAGATAATTCGCGATAGTGGAGATAATAGGGTAAATGTAAAACGACGATTTTGCCAACGACTAAATTACGGATCGTGTTGACCGAGCTTTGTAACTTTTAAGCTTACGCTTATGTTCGTAGATAAGCCTTCTTTTTTTCCTCATCATCGTCGTTCTCGTTCTGTTGGATTGCGTTACGTCAAGTCGTTTCATCTGCCTCTACGAATGCGAATACAAGTGCTACGATAAAAAGCCGTTCGATAAGTTAACCCTTCGTAAGAAATAAGGGCACTGGGTTACACGCATATTTCTTCTAATTGTTTCGAAACGATAATTGCCGAGGAACTATCCGTCACCTAACGATTTTCCGGTTCTTCCTTTTCCTTGACTTTTCTTAAGAACGAGAGAAACGTTCTTTCGCGGACATAAAAGAAAACGAGAAAAAGAGAGAGAGATATCAAGCATTTTCCCTGTCTCACTCTGACACTTTTTTCTTCTTTCACACTAGAACATCCTTTTTTCAAAAAGAGATCGACCACTGACGTTATTCAAAGGATTTTAGTTTCTTTCTTAACTTGGACTATTTCTTTTTCTCTTCTTTTCATTTTTTCTTTTTTTCTTTCCCCCTTTCTCTCTTTCTTTCTTTCTCTTTCTCTTTCTTTTTATCTATCTGTTTGTCTGTTTGTTTGTTTGTTTGTTTGTTTGTTTGTTTGTTTGTTTGTCTGTCTGTCTGTCTAGCTTCTCCCTGTCTACCATTTTTGTTGTTAAGCTAGAGTATCTACTCTTGTGAAGAGAACAATGTTTTCGGACAAATGATAGACAAATATTCTTTTTTTGTGATGAAATCTCCCTTGAAAAATAGAGAAATGATTTATTCAATTTGCTTTTCGGATTATCTGGAATATGATACGAAGGACTAATAAAGTATAACTTTGCGTTATGTTTTCTTCTTTATTTTCTCTCTCTCTCTCTCTCTCTCTCTCTCTCTCTTTTTTGTTTATTTTTATATTTCCAAGAAAATGAATCAGAAGGAGGATTTTGATTTTACGAGAGTGCCATAACTATGACAGTCAACGATGTTTTGATGAAATATTCAAAGCACTTTTGACTCAGCAGACTTATTCGTGATTTTCTATTTCGAATAATTCCCGTGTGAGCTTGTATGCATAGAAACCTTCTCCTCTTCTCTCTTTTTCTCTCTTTAAAGTCTAGTCGAGTCAAAGTAGAAATCTCTCGTGTTCGTTTATTAAAAAATTTCTCTTTTGATATTCTACCATTTACGACTCGACGAGAAGAATCGAAGACGACTCTTCGTGCGTTTATATTTGACTACTAAAAAAAAAAAAAGATGTTTCCGAGCCGATTGCATACTAATCATTCTTCTGATATAAAATCAATAAAAACTTTTAATTCGATAGATATTTGGAATGTGAATAATGATCGATTGCGATGTCAGACTCGAATTAGATACATTAATTATTCGTACTCTTGATCGAATAATTTTGATTCTTTTATTAATTTCTTTTTTTTTTTTTCTTTTTTTCTCATTTTAGAAAACTTTCATGAAAATAATCCGTGTCACCTGTTTGATTTCTCGACATGAGTTCACTTCGGAAATAATCCTTTCTAAACAAAAATTCTTTTTTTAAAAGAAAAACTTTTTTTAACTCGAAAATTATTTAAAACTAGTTTTAGTAAATAAGATTTTTCTTCGATGTTTGTGTAAAAAAGTGGGACGAACTTTTACATCAACCCAATAGACATGTTTATACATCAATATATAGAGAGAAAACGCGAGTGCAAATTTGTCGACTTTAGATATAGCTTAGAGAATACGCGAAGTATGCGTAATATCGCTTTACCCAACGTTTTGCCGTTTTCTGCTTGTTCTTGCGATTTAAAGTTTAAGTTAGCTCCACGCGAAGTGAAAGGAAGATAAAACGAGAAAAACCATATCCTCCCATTGATATCTCTTGGGATACTTTTTATTTTACGCAATTTTTTGTTTTCTTCTTTTTTCCTTTCCGAGATAAAACCATTTTGCTTTTGTTCTTATTTCTTTTCTTTTTCCCAAGCATAGAATAACGAAGAAAATATCGTTTAATATCGATCGTAATAGATTAACTCGACGAAGTTTCAATGTCGATAATTATTATTCGTTTAACTTTATCATATAGAAGAAAAATTGACTTACTCCTTTACGTCCTATCGTCATTATTTTAAAGTTTTGTCAGAACGTGTTTCTGTTTGTCGTGAAACGGTCGATTTGATATCGGTCAGATTACGATATTGATCGTGCGACGTTCTAGACATTTTCTTGGATATCGATTTGACAGATAAAATAGTTGTGACTTATCTATACGTTCGAACGACAATTTTTCTCTTTAAACAATATTTTCTAATAATTTATTCTATTTAATTTTGGATCGATGATTGTAATAATTCGTTAGGAGCAGCTAATAAGGACGTTATTAATCTTTCTAAATCTAATATTTCATCTAAAAAGAAACGATTCAATTTGAAGGAGTGGAGAAAACAGAAACCTAAAAGAGATCGATGTGATAAACGTGTACGTTCTTTGTTACGTTGAATTGTTTTGAGCCATATGGATACGATTATCTTGCCAAGTATGAATCACTTTATGACTGGCTGGCAGCGTTGAATTTAGTCGACGACAAGCAGCTATCCATGTGGAATTCGTTTAAACGTTGTCGGTGGTACAATTTTAGAGTAATGAAATGCGAAAGCTACGGACCACGGATCATCATGCTTTTGTCTAAATACACTTCCTTTTTTTCTCATCTTCATAATGAATCACAACTTCGCATACGTTACCTAGCTAGTTAATTAAATTTCAATCGTATTGTTTTAATTAAAGATGAAAAAAGAAAAAAGAAATAAATAAAATAAAGAGGAAAATACTATAGAAAGAGCTATTTATAATTTATAATTCATAATTAATTATTATTATTAAAAATTATTATTATTATTATTATTATTATTATTATCATTAGTATTAGTAGTATTAAAATTATTTGTTATTATCATTTGTTATCAAAATGAGATACAACGTTTCCAATACGTTGTGGTTTTTAAAGATAGAATTTTTTTTCTCTTTTCTCTTTTTTGTTTTTTTTTTTTTCTTTTCCAATTACCATTATAGAGAAACTATTTTTTTGAGAAAATTATATCGACGATATATCGATTCTTAGGAGGGAATAACAAAGTATCGGTCTTAGAAATTTTATTGTACAAAGATTAAACGATTCGTCGGGATGAAAATCGACTTTTTGAGACGTGACAATGACGGAACATTTGAGCGAGAAGGGTTTAGGGACTAGAGTAGGATGAGGTGAATGTCCAATAGTGGGGGAGAAAAACGGACGAGAATTCGTAAAAGAAAAAGGAAGGGGCTCTTTGCTATTTGGCGGCGAACCACAGCGTTTGGAGTGGAGCCAAACTCGTAGCCGAGACTTCCAGACGTTCCTCCGCGTATTTGTCTTTTTCTTCTTCTTCTTCTTCTTCTTCTTCTTCTTCCTTTTCTTCTTGTCTTCTTCTTTAACGCAGACATCTTCGATCGCGACTGGCATCCTCGGCTCTCGCCTTGACCCGTCGTCGTACGTTAAAGAGACTCAATTTTTCTCAAAGTACTTCACATTGATTCACGTTTACGTTCTTAGACATTTTATGTTTATTTTTTATTTTGTAATTTTCTTTTATTTCTCTCTCTCTCTCTCTCTCTCTCTCTCTCTCTCTCTTTTGTCGACCCGTTTGTATCATTTGCGATATGATTTTTATAACTGAGATATATTCCTTAACTCGTGAAATTATTTATATTATCGAATATTAAAAAAAAAAAAGAATAAAAGAAAAAATAATCCAAGGAAATGACTATCTTCTTCGTTCGATAAAAAACTTTTCTGAGGAAGTTAAACATTGTCGTAGGTCATATCGTTGTGAGGTTAGATGACGGAGGACATTTTTTTTTTTTTCTTCGTTTTCTATACAATAGATCGGACTAAGTAGTCGATCGAATAATTTAGCACGCCGTAACACCTTAGCCTCGACCACGTTCTGTGTCCACTTGGTTTTCCTGGGACTCTGGGATTTCGCCGTGAGATGATTATTCATCGGTATATTCAACCGACTCCTCGTACTCCAACGATCGATGTGACCTGCTCGACGACGTGGTCACCGATTTAATGGAAGTCGACGACTCGATTACGGATTTGGTTTGTACGCTCTGCGTACTCTGCAAGGTTTTCACCGATTTCAATGCCGATTCAACGTTCATCGATTGTTCGACTAGGCTACTTGCTGTATCGTTTGCTGAAAAATCAATCGTTACATTGTATTGCATTTCTTTTTCTTCTTCATCATCTTCTTTTCTCTTTTTTTTTTATTTATATTATTATTATTATTATTATTATTATTATTATTATTATTGTTATTATTATTATAAATGTTTCAAAGCGGAATTTTGAAGAAAATAAAAATTAACTTCATTCGTTTAATGGACGATTAGCGTATTACAAATTTAAGGGATTTGATTAAACGTATTTAAACATTAAAATACGATTAAAGCGTCGTAACTATTATCACGAACTATTATCTGTTAATCGATTATGTGTTAAACAAGCTGTAAGATAATCAGATTTCTGTGTACTTCAGAGATTGGGTAATTGTATTTGGAAATTAGAATACGATTAAAGTTTCGTAATCGTTGTGGATTATTATCTGTTAATCGATTATTTGTTAAACAAGCTGTAAGTTAATTTCATATTTCTTTTACTGTCGAACAAATATCATTGATATTTGACATTCGTATTATTTATAGTATGCGCTTGACGCATTGTGAAATGTATTTAACTTGTTTGCTTCTGCATATATCGTACATTCGATAAACATAAATTGTATTTTCTGGGAAATTCATGAACATATAGAAGGATGTATATGTATATTCTGAGCGAGAAAAGAATATTTGAATATTTCCTTTGTTACGATCCAAGAAGTTACTCGAAATATTTTACAGAGTCTATAGCATATGATACCATTAGATCAATCAATATTTCAAATATCAATATTTCTTTCACGATGCTGATTCTTTTGTAAAATTTTATAAAAGAAGAGTTTTAAAAACTTCAACAATAAATTGATAACGATCACGATAATTCATACCTCGGTAAAGAAGCGATAATTTTATGAAATTAAAATTTTTAGGAAAATGAATGAAATGATAAAAAGAAAGAGAGACAGAGACAGAGAGAGAGAAAGAGAGAGAGAGAGAGAGAGAGAGAGAGAGAAAGTATTTTATGCACTTCCGAAAGAAATAAAAAAACGTGGACTTCGACGATGAATAATAAAGCAATCATAAAAAGTGAATATGATTTCGTTCCTCTTTTTAAAATATCGAACGTAATATTTATTTCTTCGTTTTCGAGTCTTACCTTTGGCAACCTCCATGATCGTAGATGCGTTTTCGAAAGCTCGAAGAATAAGATGGAGGAAGAAAACGATGATACGAACCGGTCGAGATCGAACATACGAGTGAGTAGAACGACGGAGTTTCGGGTTATTCTAAACCCGCTCGTTCGAGGGTGGAGGACGAGGTGGAGTAAAAGGGTAATGATCACGTGGTAGATGACGATGGACTTGATATACGCGGGGTGCTTAGGAAAAGTCCTCGACGAAGACGCAACGAAGAATATTCGGGGAATTTCAAATGGCTCACGAATGAGCTCGTATCTCTTTTTGAGCTGTGATCTCTTCTTTTCTTTCACACCATAAAAATCTCCATACTTCTTTCTTTTTATCTTTTTTTTTTTTCTTGCTTATTATTCTCTGTTATTTTTACATATATATATATTTGTTGTGTGTGAAACCCTTCGAACAGTAAAAATTCTTATGATCGTTTAATACGAATTCGATCAGTATCGAAATGGCATTATATTATAGAATCCGAATGAAATAATGAATTTAAAATCATTTAGGAATTTGATTCGAGGAACGATTAGTAAAATCGTTATTTCCACGAGAAAATCCTCTTCTTCTTATCCTTAATTAATCATCTTAATTAATCTTAAATTGGAACTTAACTAACTGATTCGGAGATGACGTTAGAAAATTATTATTTTCCTCATAAAACGTTTCGAATCTTATCGTTTTACTTTAATCTTCCTTGGCTAAGGGAGAGTTTAAGTAGAATTGAATTGTAAGTAACTCATGAGTCGGACTCCTTCGAGTGAACGATTAAAAACGATTAGAAATTTAGTTCTTAAGCTGGAACTGATATAGCCGTATCTCGTCTATTTCGATTCCGTTGAATTCGTTCGTTCACTCGTACTATCTTTTCTCACCAAATTGTAATCAACCCTTAAATTCTCAACGCAACCCGAATTAAGCTTCTTTAATGCGCCGGACGGATTTCTATTCACGTTTCTCTTCTGTACGAGGAGGTTACGGTTTCTGATTTTCTTGTCGCTCACGTTCACGAAGTCCTTCCTCATTTTCTCATTTCTCTGGCTTCTCTCTCTCTCTCTCTCTCTCTTTTCATTTTTTTTCTTTTTCTCTGTCTATCCATCTCTTTCTCTCTCTCTCTCTCTCTCTTTCTCCTTCTCTCTCTCTCTCTCTCTCTCTCTCTCTCTCTCTCTCTCTCTCTCTATAGCTCCCTCAGCAATTTCAATTTTCCGCTAAGATGCACTAATTCGAGCATGCTCGAAACATGATTAATATAATGATTAATAGTTTAAAGATCATTTCAAGAAGTTTACTGAAATTTGTCAGAATCGATCCTTCTCTTTCTCTTTCTCTCTCTCTCTCTCTCTCTCTCTCTCTCTTTTTTCTCTCTCTCTCTTTTTTCTCTCTTTGACAATCAGAAAATTTTATTTTATATCGATTAATAATGTTATTAATGGCAATGTTCTTGATATTATATCTTGTTGTAAGCTTAGATATTAACAAGAATTTGGAATTAATTAAGATTAAAGAAGATAGATTCATTCTATGTACGCGTATGAAAAAGAAATTAATTTTTTCGAAGCCATCGCATATTTAAGATGTACAAAGATTATATATACGAGAAAGAAAATAAACTGTATGAGATGACATGAAAATAAAGAAAAACTTGTCGACATTTTCGATGTTAAACTCTGTGAAAATTTCCTTCGGGTTCGTGGACTTTTGTTTCGAAGTAATTCTTTTTATACGTTGAATTTACAGGAGGTGGAAATGAAAGCTCATTGTCGTTTAGAATTCTTTCGATGTTTTGGTAAATTCCAAGGATAGTAGATTCTCTGGAATTAAGGAAAGCAAATTGAAAAGGGGATGTATACGTTTGTATTGTATATAATAGAAATTCTTAAGAGAGCGATGTGAAATTACTAAGAGTACGATTTAAACATCGTGGTTGAAAATTATTTGCATAATTACTTTAGACCGGTTTGACTTAACGTGAAAATCAGTAACATTCTTAAAGTTATCAATTCGATTAACGTTTTGTGTCTACATATAATATATATCTATGTTTTCTTTAATCATTTATCGTACATCATAGAAAAATTAATATTCTACTTTATTTCAATTTCTATTATCTGAAAAAAATATATATATATAAACGTGATATATGTAAATCTATTGTTCAAACGTGTGTAAGCATCACTGCCAAGTATTCTTGCGTTTTCATCGTTCGTCTTTAGATAGCTGCAACATAAATTGGTTAAAATACGCTTTAGTGAGTCATCATCTCAAGTCAGAGATTCTTCTGCGTCTTAAAACTTAACGACGCCCGTTTCCATATAAAACATAAGTGATTTTTAACGATGAGTGATTCTAAAGTCGTAAGAAACATCGCGACTTCGTTCAATGAAAATCATTCGGTCATACTTCTACTTATAATTTATAAATAAATTTAATACTTATGCTATCTTTTATGCTATCTTTATCGTTTACAATGTTCTTCGTTTTTTCTTTTTTTTTTTTTTTGTATTTTTGTTAACGATGTTAGTTGTTCTTTTTTATTTTTTTTTATTTCTAACTTTCCTTTTTTACTTCTTTATTTATTTTTGTTTCTTTTTATCTCACAATAATATTTTTGTATTCCCTCGGCATGGATACGTATTCGTGGATGTTCCCTTCAACGAATCCTGGCAAGTTTCATTGAATCTTATTTTATATACATTTGATAAAAAAAAACTTTCTTGAGATATCACATAATATGCCTTTTCACGAGCTACATATTGACTTCCTCGGACTATTATCCTGAACGCGTCAATTTATTATATATCAGACGTGAATCTCTTGAGTTATCCCAAACTCTTAGAAAATTATTTTCTATATATCTCATTGATTCAATATTTCAGGATGTTACATTTCGAAAACTTTTAGTAAAAGGATCTCGTCTACTTTGTGTACGACGAAAACGAAATAAATATTCGAAGAAAGAAGAACTTCGAATTTATTATAGTTCTCCCCGGTTTGGGATAAACTGATCCCAAGAACCAACTAAGTTCGGTGTACCTGCATCTAATTCGAAGGGTTGGCACATTTATGAGAACCTAAACGAAGGCAGGGAGACAAAATGAAATTTTTGGGACACTCTCGGGGGGATTTGACATTACTCGAAAATGAAAATGACAATTTATTAGATATATTTTGGATACTTTCCAGTTAATCAATTAAATTAAAGGAAATATTATAACAGACAGTTTGAACGAGCTGATATTTCGGAAGTACTCGGATATTTTCGTACTTCGTTCAATGAAAACTTTTCGAAATTGACTATTCTCGAGATATTAAAATATATTTGAAGTTTATTTGTAACAGTAAGAGCGACGATAAACTTCAGACTTCAAAGTTGTCAGAAAGCTTCGTTCGAGAATATATAGAGAGATAGATAAAGATATTTCCATGCAATTATTATCTAACTATCTGTCGTAGATAAGATAACGATCGTAATATTACGGTATCGTGATATAACAGTTGTTTGTCATTTTTTTTTTAACATTTATTTTTAGAACACCGTCTCAGACAGCCAGACTAGATTTCGAAACTCTTAAGTCATCGTCCATTTAAAACGGTCGATGTGATTTTTCAGATCAATGATCGATGATTCAGCTAGTATCATTGTAGTAAATTGTCAGGAATTTCTCAAGCATTCAAGATTATTCAATAAAATGAATCAGAGATCCTCTTTTTGAATAGATGTGTAAGGAAATTCTCCAAATCGAATTTTTCTTTTTTATTTCTTTTTTTTTTTATCTTCTTTTTCTTGGATTGCATTCAAAAATCTCTCTCATGGGATGCAATTAATTTAACGAGCTTTCCTCGGCGCGATATCTCGAACTCGTAAATCCCAACAATATTTTTTATTTTTGTTCGTACTCTCTCTCTCTCTCGAATTTCCTCCCTCCTGTTCTTTCGTTTTTTCATCTGTTTAATGTTTTTTTCCTTTCTCTTTTTTTTTTTCTTTTTTCCGTCTTTCTGGTATTCGCTCAGCCGTAAAAAAATCATTAGATCGTATTTGTGCGTCTATGAGAAACGGGAAGAAAAGAATAAGGAATAATTTCGAGCAAGATTCTATGTTTCGAAGAATAAAATCTTTTTAAACGAATGACTTCTCTTCGATAAAGATTAATTAGAATCATACGTCGTATTCGATAAGAGAAGATTTCGTTATAGATCTCTCGAATTTCATCTCGAATATTTGAATGAAACCAGAAAACGTATAAACGCCGATATTTACTTTACTTATCTTTTCGTTTTCCTTTTTATTTTAATATCGATCTCGAACTCTCTGAGATTTCATTTTTCCTTACAAATCGTCGAAGGTGGGTGAAGAAAAAATATAGGTATTCTCGAACGATTACATCGGCATTTCTGTAATCGAACTCCCTTCTCATCGAAGATTCCAGCCATCGATTCTCTCGCCTTTGTATCGAGATCCCTTCGCTTATTTGTCAATGCCATTTTTTATTATCGCGGCCAAAGAACGAAGAAAACGAATGAGAAAGTCATAACGAAATTAATGAAACGTATTACAGGACGAAATTACTCTTTCTACAAATATCATTGGATCTTTGTAAATTTTTACCGTTTATGAAATTCGTCATTTCCAATACAGGTTGCTCTGCTTTACCAAATACGTCTCGTTTCGCGTTAATCAACGTAATTATATTACTCGGTCGTTAGTTAGATAAATCGGAGTAATTACCATTTTAAGTACGTTTAACGCTTCGAAATTATTTGTACGGTCGTTATATTATTTATAAAATGTGTTCGTACTGTTTTTAATGCGGGTAAAAGAAAGAATAAAAAATAAATAAATAAATAAAAACAGAAAGAAGAATTCCATTCCGTTTTTTTTTTTCTCTTTTCTATCGTTGATAAATTGCAGGAGAGCTTTTATATCGGAGAAAAAGAATTTTGCTTTTAGCTAGAAGTTGCTCGCTGACTTCAAATAGCCGAAGTAAATATTTGTCTCGGATTTTCTTCTTTTCTTGGTCACCCTCGGTTAAAACAGAAAGAAAGATATATAGACAGATAGAGATAGAAAGAGAGAGAGAGAGAGAGAGAGAGAGAGAGAGAGAGAGAGAGAGAGAGAGATATGCTCGTTTATATATAACGTGCTCTACCTGCAGCCAGCCAATCGTTGTAGTGCGTGCCAAACATAACAAGCACGCAGTAACGCAGCTTTGTTCTTGGCCTCTGAAACGACTACATGAAATTAGGAAGCTGGTTTGTCCATTTCCTTTGTGACACGTTGGAACTAAGAACTACGTTAACTCCACGAGACTACGTTAATTGGAACGATAATTAATCCTGTCACCGGTCGTCCTATTCTATCAATTGAGAGATAGACAAAAAGAGAGAGAGAGAGAGAGAGAGAGAGAGAGAGAGAGAGAGAGAGAG
>NC_057688.1:1649668-1678669 GCF_014466175.1 Vespula pensylvanica | reverse complement strand
GAGAGAGAGAGAGAGAGAGAGAGAGAGAGAGAGAGACCATCTGTTACGAAACAATTGGATTTAAATAGCTTTCGAAGATTTAGAAAGTCAATTCATTATGAAACTAACATAGCTTGGTGTTATTTTCTTCTTTATTTGATTAATATCGAACGATAATTTAAAATACTTAAACAATATAGGAAGATAGGATTCAATTATTGGATTCTCTTTCCCACTAACATCAACTGATTCGAGAGGACTCTTAAATGGAATTTGTTATTTTATGAAAATGAGAGACTGATGTTGTCTCTTTCTCTCTCTCTCTCTCTCTCTCTGTCTTTTCTTCGTTTCCTTCTATCATTCTTGAAGATAATGAATTTTGATATCTTGAAAGAAAATTCGATTTCGTTCATTTTCCTTTTCTCATATTAGCGGTATACTTGCTAAACGAATAATACTACTTTGCTAAACCGAGAAAAAGAGAAAGAGAGAGAGGGAAATAGAGAGAAAGAGGAATCATTGACGGATATGTATTTATTGATGGCCATAAAATGGGTATCGTCGAGGAACCTTTTTATTTACTCGTTTCAACGTAGTTCCATTCTTTCATCACTTTGATTTAATCGAGTACACGTCTATATTCACCTTCTTTCCGATGGATACGCTTCATCGTTGAATTTTATAGTCATTTTACGGAATAGACGATGAGTTAATAGAAACTTTTCATGGATATAGATAGTATCCTATCGTTTGAAAAGGGCTTTTCCAAGTTGACGGAACGAAACAGAAAAAAAAAGAAAAACAAATACAAAAAAAGTTGGATGATACTCTTCTACGCTCCGCTTTTAATTTCAAACTCGTAGAGTTCATCGATCGAATCGAGTTTTGAAGAGAACTTCGACGTGTGTCAGTCATAAATAAAAAGGGAAAAAAAATTATACTCTCGTTGCGACGACGTAAAATATTTATTATCTATAATTAGAATTATTTCGAATATTTTTTTCGTCAAATAAAATTTATCGGGAAATAGATAACATTCTTTTTCTTTCCTTTTTTTCTTCTTTTCCTTCTTTCTTTTTTTCTTTAAAAATATTTCTCACGATATAGAAAAAAATATATATATTTCATTAATATCAGTGTCTGTAAGTATAATTTAGAGTTTTATCGTTTAGAAAAAATTGTTGCCACAGGTGCGGCGAATAGCTTAGTATCTTTCTCTTTATTTCTCTCTTTCACCTTCATCGAAGTAAGAGAGAAAGTGGATGAGAGAGGGTGGATTTGAAGTTAGGGGAGAAAACTCGATCGAAGTAGCAGGATTCAGGCCGATCCGGAGCTCCCATGCCTACCATCGCTTGCATTTTGATCATTACTTCTTGACCTGTTGTATATGTATGTAGTTCGACGGAATATATATATATATATATATATATATATATATATATATATATCTGAAATCGATTTTATTTATTCTTATATTTTTATATTGTCATTCGTAAGAATAGTTTCGGAACCATTCTTACTTAGTTCGTTTGGATCTTTATACGAATCGAATTAGAATGATCGATAGATCGTTATAATCATTTCAATCAAAATTATAATCAATTCAAATCAATTTCGTCAAAATAATTTCAACCAACAGCGTTCTCGACGTCGTAATATTCATTCATTATTTATTCTCTTTCAAGCCAATTTGCATTTTTCTCATTAATTCATAAAGAATGATATTCGTTGAAACAGCTTATATTTTTTATTTTTTTTTTATTTCTTTTTTTTTTTTTAATGAATACAATTGTCTTCAATGATTATGAACGTAAAATTAATTACACATCGAATTGTACTCGTTGTAAAAATGTTAACATTTTATTTGTATATGCAAATTGAATCAGATATGTGACGATTAAATTATACATAAAACATTATATGTGAAGGTATTTAAAAATTATGTATTTTAATATTTCATTAAAAATTTGTGAGAATATTCTTTTAATAAGGTCAAAATAATGGAGATATATTTTTATTTTAATGCGACCTTTGCGTCAAATACGATGTTGCAATTAATAAGTAAATTCTATTAAATTCTTATATAAATTCATATATTGTATCATATATCGCGTGCGTGCGTGCGTGTATGAATAGAAATTTTCATTGAATGAAATTCATCTCGAGTTAATCATATTAAAATCTTTATAAAAAAAAAATGTTTTCTTTGTTTATAACATTGAAATTTAATTTTGAAAACTAGATATATATACGTATATCTAGAATCTAAAATATAGGTTAGCCATTGTGACGCGTTAATAAAAACTTTTTTTCTACCTTTTGGCGAGGTTTTGATAAAATAATGATATACATGTGATGCAAATCATTCAGTTGGCAGTATGCCGCGATTTTCATGAAATTTCTTGATTCACAGAATCCTCTTCTAACGTTAAAAGATCTACGAGTATACATATACATACATACATATATATATATATATATATATAGCATAAAACGTAGATGTTACGTTTTTCTGTATCGTTTTTGACAAGATTCTCTGATCGATCTCATCTCTTTATCAAAATCGACTACTTTTTATTTGAGAAAATCAGTTTAAGGTTGGACTTCGATAGCGAGGCGACCTCGTGACGCTCAATCCCTCGGGAGAACTGGTATGACGACTTGGAAAAAGCATTTCTCTGGCAGGATAAAATCCCATGAGACAAAGTTTTATCAAGTTTTATCTAGGAAGTACTCAGTGGTAGAATATTTTCCATTTCATTTACATTTCCAACTTCCTTTCTTTATTTCTCTCTCTCTCTCTCTCTCTCTCTCTCTCTCTCTCTCTCTCTCTCTCTTTCTCTCCCTCTTTTTCTTTTTCTCTTTCTCAGTTACTAACGATTAATCATATATAATAGATAAATCGAAGTTAAAGTTAATAAACTTTACTTAGATATTCAGTTCGAAGTTAAATTTTGGATTTGTGAACTGATAAAATAGAACGATTCGTCACTGTTCGATCGTATATCGAATTTCGAGAGTTTTGGATTAGCGTACTAAACCATTTATCTTTTATGCTAATTTCAGGAACAGCAATATATCCGGTGAAAGGTCACCGTTCGAAGGATCCTGTTGCAGCGGTCAAGGTGGTGCTGAAAGTACCGAAAGTGAGATCGAGGAAATACCAAAATATCGAGTAGTTTTACTCGGTGATTCTGGAGTTGGCAAGACAGCGTTGGTTTCACAATTTATGACCAGCGAGTATATGAACACCTATGACGCTAGTTTAGGTAATTATCTTTTTTTCTTCATTATCATATGATTGTTTTAGAAAATTTTTTACTTCATATACGTTTCATTACAATTTCATATTTTATACAGCTATATTTATATAGTATCGTTTAAATCTGAACGTCTAAATATTTTATTTAGAATAAGTGGTCGAAAGAATGGTACAGAATAAAGTTGTATAATTTGAATAATGAAATATGATTTCATACAAAATTTTTCTTTTATATATAATGTAGTTATATATAATTTATATATATATATATATATATATATATATTTAAAAATATTTTTTTCTTAAAAAAAATAGTACCTATATTTTAGTTAAATCATAGTATGATAACTAGATAAACAAGCAAATTCAAGATATACCATTTTTGTAATCTTAATATGATTTATGATCATAAAGAAAAAAATCACATTGACATCAATTGCCAATTGCTACATTGAAATTATTATTCTTCAAACTATCAAAAATATCGAGGACTAGTGTATTTAATTGAAAGATAACATTTAATTATAAATTATGAATAGTATTATATTATATTAAAATAGCACAAATGGTATTATTTAAAAAGCTAAAGGAAAACTTTAATTCTTTCGATTATAGTTGAACATATATACGTAATTCAATTTTTCATTCATAAATTCGAGTTTTTTTTTGAAGAGTATTCTGACTATTCGAATAGATGAGATATAAAGGGGCCAATGATTCAAATGCAAGTTTTTTAAACGAATTTTGACGTTACACTAGAATAGAAACGTTCCGTCGGACAACCAGAGATAATATTAAAATGTAGGAGAACAAAATGTGAGACAAGAATTTTCTTCGTTGTGCGTTCCTATTGGTTTTCTTTTTTTCAAACGAAGTCACCGAGCGAAACGAGCTTGTACAAGTCACATGCAATGCTCCGGGCAAATGCACGCACATATGTACACATATAGACACACGTGAAAGGGGATACACACACATACGTATACGTAAGTATATGTAGATACATATGCATATATTTGCATTGCTCTTTATACGATCATTTGAACGTGCATACGACCCAAATCGTGAAGTGCAGCTATGATTTTATAAACTTGCTCTTTTTTGTTCTTGCTTTTTCTTTTTCTTTTTCTTTTTCTTTTTTTTTTTTTTTTTTTAATCCCTTGATATGTTCCGTTTTTTGGGGACGAGGTGATGGTGCAGGGTATACGGGAGGACTCTCGTCAAAGCTTTTTATTTTTTTTTTATTTCTTTTTTTCCCTGGAATAATAACGGAAGTTCCACGTAATAGAAAATTCGTGCTTTATTCGTGTCGCTCATACGTGAATAATTCTATTCTTCTTGGAACGATTGTTCTTCTATTGTGAAATCATATAACTAAAGACTCTTTCGTGTCAATAATAATCGTATAGCTTTCTTTTTTTTGCCTTTATATATTAATATAGATGTATATATATATATATATATATATATATATATATATATAAATTATACACGTTTGATGTTAAAAATCGAAATAAGAAGAAATAATAATTAATGAAATTTATTTTATTCAAAAAAAAAAAAGAAGAAAAAGAAAATAGTATTGTTATTGGAATAAATAATTAGCAAATAAGAAATAGTTTCGGATGATATTTGATTTTTGTCGAGTTACCCGGTATATCAAGATATTTCATAAAACGAATATTCGTCGGTCTCTTCATGAGAAATGCTCCAGATGTGGAAAAATATAAAATCCGTGAAGGCACATACGTACATACGTTACGTTTCGATTTAAATCCTATTTCTTTTCTAACAGAATATACGGATCGATGTTCGATCGATTACGATAAAATGATCGATCATGGGATGAGTTAGTTCGTCTTAGTTTTCTTAGTTCTACGTACTAATCCGTTAATGGAAGTTGTTTCATTACACGATATTGAACCGTCGTGATATTTTGAAAAAAAGTGAAAACTATAAGATGAAGACATAGAAAAGGAGAAAGAGAAAGAAACAGAGAAACAGAGATAGAAGCTCGTGAAATTATACGGAATATTTACCAACGCATTTTACGCATATGGGTGTTTTCACCTATGTGGGTATATACCTTCTCTCATGATAAGAAAAAGTACAAAAAAAAAAGAAAGAAAAAAAGTAATAGAATGGACCAACCTACATCGTCTTCATTTATTTCTCATCGTGCATTCAAAATGCTCTTTCGATATACTCTTTCGAATGAATTCCCTTCAACAATTTCGCCCGCGGAAAGGAAAAAGAATCCTGGTGATGGATTTCGCCCTTTCATAAGGAGAACTAAAAAGAGAAAGAAGAAAAGTCTTATCATCCAAAGGGTGGTGTGCGTTTTATCCGCGAAGGGAAATTTATCGTGACAAACGTGACAGGAATACAGATTTTCCGAACAAACTTTTCAGTCTTTTGTAAAATTTCTTGGGATCTTTTCTTTAAAGAGGACGTCGATTCTTTATTCTTTCTTTCCTTCTGTTTTTTTTTCTTTTTTCCTTTTTTTTTTTTTTTTTTGCAAATCCTTACATCAAATACAATCGTATTGTATTTGATGTATATTGTGTATATTTTTGTGGGCTAAACAAAGATAGGATAAATAAATTAATGATATATAATTTTCTTTTTCTTTTTTTTTTTTACAATGTTGAATATTCATGTTGATTAATATGATTTATATGATATCGTTGATAAAAAATGAGAATATTTCTATTTCATTTTTTCTCTTTATTTTTTTATTATTATTTTTTTCTTTTTTTTTTTGTTTTTCATTGACATTTCAGAAACGTGTGGTTGATGTGGTCGAGAAGTTCAAGTCTCGACCTTTGTTTAAAATATTAATTATAAAAGTATACTTGAATTAACGGCAAAGGATTAAAAGTAGTATCTTGAAGTCTCATAAATATAACGATATGCCTTCACGATTTTCCAAGCTTTACACGGTAGACGTGATAGTTTCTGGACAAATTATGACGTAAGCTCATTTACTATTTCATTAATCGTTTGAGGTGAACATTTTTACCTAGTAACGAGTGTGACTCTCATCGTGGGAGTGTCTACTCGACCCTCGGCATGTCGCTCGTTAAATATAGTAATTGCATTCTAGTGAATTTTCGTAAAGTTTATGGAAGCTTTTTTTTCATTTCTTTTTCTTCCTCTTTTTCTTTTTCTTTTATTTTTTCGTTCCTCCTATTTTTTTTTTTTTTTCTTTCGTTGTAGATAAATGTGAAAAGCCATTATAGATTTTGTATTTACCAAGATCCATCAAACAGGATTTCGTTACGATCGATCTTTTTCTACGATTCAATTATTTCGTTCTTTTTTCTTTTTCTTTTTTCTTTCTTCTTTTTTTTTTCCTTTTTTTTTTTTTTTTAATCCATTAAAAAGTTCTATCGAATCTTATTATAATGTTCGTGACATCAATGGAAATTACTGAAAGAAATCCTATCTGCAATTTACCCTTTTATTTTCCTTTCCTATCGTTCTTTGCGTCCGTTTCATAAATTATTTTTCTCTCTTTGTATATATATATATACCTTTTGCGTATCTATCCTACGACTTTACGTAACGCCTTTAAATCATTCAAAATTAATTAGAACCGTAAATACATCGATCACGTTGCATCACCATTAACAAACGCATTATCTCGATCGCTTTGTATGTATCTATTTAAATTAATAAAATCGCGCTTGATTAACGCGATTACGAAATAGGACGATTGATAGATACCTTTGCAAATAACATCGTGTATGTGATACGCGATGTAACACAAAGATCTAATTAATTCGTAATTATTCCTTACGTTGTCACAGTTACGTTATCGAGAACGATCATTATTAACATATGATTGATATAGAATATGTTCTTATACGTTAAACGTATAAATGCTTTATGATAATTTTCTCGAATATTAAAAAATGCCAGAAGAAATAAAAGAAGAAAAAAAATAAAATAAAATGTTTTGAACGAATGACGTCAAGAGAGAATACAACGTAGTGATAATTATTTAACTTTGTGCGATAACATTGGGAAGTTCCGTGAAAGTCACGTTTACATTTTTAAATAGAACTCTATATTCTTTATTACATATTCTTGTAGCTGACATAACATGACAGGATTGGAGATAACGAAACGGAAAACGGTTAGGTCAGGTCAGTTTGGTTCAGGACAGTTCTTGGTTGCGTCTGGTCCATGTTTCTTCCTGTCCTTTTATATCCTTCACTGTTCTATTTTTGAAATTAGCAGACTTTTGCATCTTCTTTGTTATTAATAATAAATTTATACATTTTACATCGATGTCATAGTATTCAATTTCATTTTTGTAAATTTGTTAAAACTAATGACGATTACACGACAAATTTTAAACTCAATAACTCGATAATGATCTATGCGGGATATATGTATAGATAGTATTTGATAACATTTAATATTTGATAATAGTTGGAAATTATTATCTAAAAAAATACGTGATCAAGAATATATAGGGTTTTATTGAAAAATGTAAACGTGACGTTTCTTTTTCTTTTTTTCTTTTTTCTTTCTTTTTTTTCTTTTCTTTTTTTTTTTTTTGAATGTTTAATACTCAAAGAAATAATCGCGTGTATACATATAAAACTGACATAATCCATAATTACGTGTTCCTTTTAATGTCAATGTGACATGGCATTTTGGTACATTTTTCTTTTACAAGGACTTTCTTTCAGGAAGAAGGGATTAATATAACTCGTCATATTTTACTCTCAGCTTGCTATAATGGAGATTTCGTGTAGCATTTTCTTAAACGACCAGCGTTATACGAGTTCGTGTATTTGTAGCTTTTCGTCGGCAACGTTGAGACGTCCATTATTCATATCCTGTCTCTTTTTGTTCTAATACAAGACAGATGAGAATACGGAACGAAATATTATCTCTCCGGATTATGTTTCTACACGTTTAAATAAATTCGATCGAATGAGAAAATTAAGGGAGATTTTTTTTTATTTCTTATAAGTTAATTAAAGTTTTTCGTTGATTTTTTATAAGTATTATATATTAAATCTTGCATTCAGTTTAAATATATATATATATATATATATATATATATGTATGTATATATACAATTATCATATATATATTTATACAATTGTTCATTTATCTTTAGAATTTGTAACGTTTAAAGGAATACATTATGATTATATTTATGCGAAGTATTAATATCAACCTATTATTGTAATCTGCATTATTATCAAGATATTAGAATAATATTAGAATTAGCATTCCAAATATTACGTTATTGATTTATTCAATGATATAAGAAGTATATATATATATATATATTATATTTGTTCAATGATAAGTAAATATACGCTTAAATAAATATATGCTTCAAATATGCTTTTTAAAAAAATACATATATTATTATCTAAAGTTTCACTTATTAAGATCATCGGTTAAAAACTTTTTATTTTTTAGTTCAGTTTTGTTGTAAAATGTCAGAAGGAATAACGATTTACATCGTTATTTTTCTTCATTAAAACTGTCGAGATATCGATCAATGTGACAAGCAAATTTATTTCCCAAGTCTTGTATCATTTCACTTTACATATGAATCCTTTTGTGTAACGAGACATGCAGATGAACTTTTTGGAATGTTGCAGTATCATGATTAGAAACGTAACACTCGAAGCTAAGTACTATGTAGCTTGGTATCCTGTGATCGATTCCTCCTTTCCGAGTCGACTCCGTTGCTTTTAGTTATCCGTTCTGATTAATCGACGCAGACGAGAAACAATACTGTTTGATACGTAGAGGAAATATTGCTTGCTTTGTAAATGCATTTATACTCTATTCGAGATGATAGATTATTATAGACATTAATATTATCGTCCACGTTGTGATGATGGACTTTTACGAGGAATTCATTAGCATTTTATTCTCTATCTACATAAAGTTATTTTTTTGTTTATTTATTTATTTTTTTTTTTTTTTCTAATCGAATACCTACAATTTTTATAGCGGTATCTTGTATTACAAAAAGAAACGAATAATTTTTGTCTGAAACGTTTTTTATCCAACCTCTATTTTTTACGATATTTATATTGTTTAAACAGAAAAGGAAAAGAAACTTAGAGTTAGCAGAAATATACAAAGCAAGTATTCTTTTCTTAGAAAGATATTATATTAATACATATACAAAATGATCGCGCTCGTTTTCGATGTACCTCTGAATACTTTTGATAACAAAAAGATACGTAGCAGAATAGATATGTCGGTACTTTTAAAAGCATTTCTAATGCATTCGTTATTATCTTTCGCTCTAGTTGATACATCTTGATATATTTTTTCTTTTTAAGGTAACGCCGTAAAAAAGAAAAAAGTCTAGAATATTTAAATCCGACGATCAATGAATATATAAACGAACAGATCAATGAACAAATGCATTACCGCATCCTATCCAGCGGCAATCCTAATCTAGTATTTCTCTCGTAATGAGTGAATTATGCGCTGGACAACCATTATGCTGATACTATTTTATGCATGATACATATTGACAAGAATATTCTGTTACATATTAATTAATTTTCTATTAAAGGTATTGAGGAGTGTATCGAGAGAATAAGGGCTTTCATATTTTATCAACATATGTTAAAATAATATATTTTTAAAATAAAATATCTATATGTATATGTATTAATTGTTTATTAATTGTATTAAATTTTTTATCTAAACAATATTAAATATCGTAGGAAGTAGAAGCTGGATAAAAAGATATTTTAGACGATACTTATTTGCTTTTTATTTCTTTATCCCATAAAATAAGCTGCCATTAGAAAAATTATATGACTTCATTATAAATAAAAAAATAAAGTGGATCTTTGAAATAATCATGAAAATGTTGATCGAATAAGAAATAAATAATGCTGTTATGTTTGTATCTCTGAATCAAAAAATTTTTATTTCAAATTTTCTTTTAAAAGATGCGTTGTTTTGGAGATACATATCTAGGTTTTTCTAAAAAATTCATTTTGTATATACAATGAGTATAATAGTACAATGATAATTTTCTATTCATATACTTATCATAATTTTCTTTAAATATATATTTCCAGGTTATTATTTTTTCTATGAAATGATACATCGTTATAATTCATATATATATCTTAATTATTAAATGCAAATAGAAAATGTATAAAATAAAAGTATACAATAGTTCGTAAAATGTAAATAATTCAATAGATCTATCACAAAGTTGATAATGCTATAAAGTATTCGTATTGGAGAATCAAATAATCTCTGAAAAGCTTTCCTTCGTTAATATTTTTCCACGTAAATTCAAAGCTAATAACAACAGTATTGCTAATGCAGAATTCTACAAAAGCTACGTTTGCAACTTGTCGATTGCTAAAATCTCGTAAAATAAGTTTAAAAGATTCAGAAATGAACGAGATTGAACAAAAAAATTATTATCATCATCATTATTATTATTATATATTAATGCAAATCATTAAGCGAAATTGTCAAAATTTTAACAAATCTTATAGCATATAGTGTATATTATATATTAAATGTATATAATGTAATGTAATAATTATAACATTTAATAAATACATTAAAGAAAAGTTAATAAGCTTATAGCACACGATCAATGAATTATTTATAATACGGAGAATAATAAAAATAAATTTTTGTAATATATATTGTGTTTAAACATTTGTAGCAAAATATATTAAAAAATGAGGCTGCTGAAACGCATGTCATTACGAATGTAATGTACAGAGATATACATACACACACACACGCACACACACACACACACACACACGCACACACATATATATATCTACGTTATTGTGATGTATAGACACCTACACAAAGAGTAATCAAAGAATCGTTTCCTTTTCAAGAATCATTTCATCTTTTGAATTCTCGAGCATAATAATAATTTTCATTTTACGAAAGGCAACTATATTAACTGCTATGTGCATTGTACCATTCGTGCATATAAGTACCATTCATACAGTTCTTTGTATTTCTCTTTTACAGATGATGAATTTGGAGAGAAAACAGTTTCAATTCTGCTCGACGAGGAAGAATCGGAAATGATTTTCATTGATCATCCCCATATAGAAATGAGCGTGAGTAAACTTACTTTTAAGAAAATAGCAAAATTAATTACTCCTTTGAATTTACATTAACGAAACAAATTGAATTTGACTCGAGTAATTGTTTAAAAATGCGATCAATTAATTTTTTTCTTTTGTGTATACAGTCTGTCTCAAAAGGTTTCACTTTAAGAACGTATAATTTTTTTAATAGCAATTAAAAAGAAGTTTGTTCTTTTTTTTAATGAGAAAGCAAAAGAAGAAATTAATCGTGTTAGATTATTTCAAGACATATTTCAACGTATTTAAATCTACCAAAAACTAAGTGGATTGTGTGATAAACACCTAGATGAGCAAGTTAGAAATCCTTGTAGCGTCGTAATTGGCCACGGTGATCATTGATTATTAAAATGTTGTTCTACGGTATCTGTTCCCTTGATACGCTTCTTAAGTATAATTCAAACTTTTGGACAGTCTATTCTGATCTATAAATAAGATTTATTTTTAACAATCCATAAATAAAATACAATATATAAATTCGTTAGAATTAAATCAAAAAAATTTGTTTGTTCGTTGATCAAAAAAAAGTTACATCATTTTTTCTTTTTTCTTTATCTTGTCATGTTAATTAAAGACATTCGTGGTTAGTTAAACTTTAGTATTAAAAAAGTATAGGATAACTTTGAAAGACGAGGATATATCTTTTAAAGAATATTATGTCTCAAGATTGAAGAGTCTTTAAGAATTTATTTAGTAAATAAATTAGAGAAAAGAAAATATTTGAGACATTGATGAGAAAATAATGAAATGAAATCGTCGACATATTTGTTTGAGGCAGGTCGAGAACTCTCTATCTACGTACGAGCCGCATGCCTGTATCGTAGTATACTCAATAGTATCTCGAACAAGTTTTCAAATGGCCGAAGAGATACTTAATTACTTGTGGAGAGAGCACTATACACAGGAACGATCGGTTATCGTCGTTGGAAACAAGTCCGATCTGGCTCGAAGCCGTACAATTTTATCGAATGGTGAGAATAGAAAATTTTCCATCTCTCTTTGCTCATAAAGATATTTCTTTTCACTTCTAATTTTTTATTATTTCATTCATTCCGTTCGAAACGAATAATGAGTAAACATCGATATAATTAGAATGAATGTGAATATAAAAAAGGAAAAAGAAAGAACAAAGGAAAGAAAATGTTTTAATTCATTATCATTAAATGAGATTTTTGAATGAGAGGAAGAAGAAGGAAAGAACAATTCGATTTCTAGAATAAAAGAAAATATCATTCATTCATTCATTTCGTTCGAAACGAATAATAAATAAATATCGATAGAATTAGAATGAATGTGAATATAAAAAAGAAAAAAGAAAGAACAAAGAAAAGAAAATGTTTTCATTCATTATCATTGAGTGAGATTTTTGAATGAGAGAAAGAACAAGGAAAAAACAATTCGATTTCTAGGATAAAAGAAAATATCTTTGAACATCGAGAATACTTATAATATCGTGTCAGTTCGAATTTGATTAGCTGCCATTTCTTGGATAGCATTCATTATGTTTTCTTATCTTCAAGAGTAGTTCAAGAGACGTTATCGACACAGCGTTTTCTCGTAAGAAAAAGAAGTCCCTTTTTAAAGGTCAAGTGAAATTTGTGTCTTGTTAAAGGAAGAAAGAAAAGAAGGAGAAATTATCGTAGGATGAGATTACTATAGCTCACTTTTCGAAGCAAAGTGAATTTATCGTGTCTTTCGAGGAAGTATCTCGACCCAATTTACTGTTTTAATACCGATTAGACGAAAGTAATAGCAGTGAGATAAATACGTGAATTCTATCTGTATTTATCGATTTTTTATATTCCCTTAAAGGATATGACAAATTAAATCCCATAAAATTTCAATTATTTCGTTTCGAAATGAATTATCGTTGAAATCAACGTTAACGCCGTTGCGTGCCACGTTAATTACATTAAATTCATCGATTTCTCTTAATTGGGAATTTTTCGAGATAAAAGATAAAATTTTACAAGAGAGCTTACGAATAGATGCAAATCGTTTCTCTCTTTTTCTTTTTCATTTTTTAATATCTACGCTTTCGAATAAATCCCATATATATATATATATATATATATATATATATATATATATATATATATATATAAAACATAGCGAAAAGTTTTAAAAGTGGAGAAGATGAAATTAACTAAGTTATTAAATATGATTGAATTAATTAGCAGGCAGTTTGTCGGTAAGCCACGTAATAATGGGAACATCGTCGTAATGTCGCGAACATAGAAGATGAGAGAGTAGTTCGAATTCTATGGAATTCGAACTCTTCGAGATAATATCGGCACTTTCACTTGCGGTGGAGATAATTAAAAGATTCTTGAGGAGAGATCCTCAATGGCACGAAATTACGTTTCCGATTATATTATGCGGAAAACAGATGTAGGGTATTACAAAAGACGAAGCAATAAAAAATAGGAAATCGAAAGAAAAGGAAAGGAAAAAACAAAAGGAAAAAAGAAAGAAGAAGAAAAGCGATATCTATGGATTAAATTGGTTAAATTGAAATTTTGCTATGTTAAAGAGGGGAAACAACTGGCGACGTCTCGGGAATGCAAATTCATCGAAACGTCGAGTGGGATAAAGCACAACGTGGACGAGCTTTTGGTTGGTGTTCTCAAACAGATTCGTTTACGTGAGAGCCGTGAAAAGAAATTAAGACGTCAATGTAGTAAGGGCAAGATGTCGAAACTTCACGCTAGTAAAACAGCTCATAGTCTCAATCTTGCAAGGGAAATATTAAATAAAATGTGTTTAAAAGATAGTAAAAGTAAGAGCTGCGAAAATCTTCACGTTCTTTAAGGGCAAAAGAAAAAGAGTATCCACCAAAAATAATGAAAAAACTAGAAGACCAATTTTCTCTGACTTTTTTTGTGCAAGAGAAAATTCGTTTCATTTCTTACTTGAAGTTTCGACATAACGAGGATGATTATAGTGATATAATTATTCAAAAAATTCACAGTCCTCGACTAGCCGAATGTATGTATGTGAGTACGTACGTACGTATATGTAAGCATGTATTTACGTATGTATGTATCTATCTATCTATATATTTATCTACCAAGTTTAAGTTGATCTCGATGTTGGAATATACGAGCTGCACTCATCATTCTGAATTTTAAGCATGATCGTGTATGTTACTCTGTGTGTGTATGCGTACGTTGAAGCGGTACCTAAGCCCCAAATTAGAATTAAGATGAATGGTCTTAGAAATTCTTCCTTCGAACGTAACACGAACGGTTAAGCCGGTTAATCTGGCTCACCGTCTGTCTGCAATGCAGCGATTTGATTATTTATTAGATGCTAATTAGCGACATGTGTCCCTTTTGTCACTACTCTTCTCTCTCTTTCTCTCTCTCTCTCTCTCTCTCTCTCTCTCTCTCTCTCTCTCTCTCTCTCTCTTTCCTTTCTCATTATGAATTTCCATTTCGATTTCAACATTTATCTTCCTATTCGCGTTTAATCGAACACCGGTACGTGTAAATATTTTAATGAGAATTTGTTCGATAATAGAAATCACATTGAAAAGTAACAGTATTACGATATTCTTTCTATGTTGTTATAGATATTTTAGATTGTCTCTTTTCGTTTATTTTTATTTTTATTTTTATTCTAATTTTTATTCTTATTTTTTATTATTATTTCGTTTTTAATATACTTATATCGTATAACATATCATTATTGTCGATATATTTTATGAACAAAATGTTCAGTAAATGTAAATATTTCCCGATGCATATCTTTTCATAGTGAATAAATATAAAGGTTCGATGTACGTAATATTTAACTATGCATATGTAAGTTTAATCGATATTTCTTAAGTTAAATCAAAATTATAACAAAATTATAACAGAAGACAATCAATATTTTCGTTTAAAAATTTTCCCCTTTCTCATAGAAAATACATATATTTCTTCTTATTCGTAACAACTAATCCTCTTTCGTCTAGATGATAATAATCTTATCCTGTGTGTAAGATAATTTATTATAAGATTTTCGCAAGAAGATTATTTAGCAATAATTATCGTAAAATTTACGTGATGTTTATAATAATTCTAATTGGGATGGAATTTTATCAGACTGCCGTGACTGAAGAAACTCGGAGTCGATTTATCAATCGATTGGACGCTGGATTCGTCCCTCAAAATGTGGCGCTGGTCGTCTTCGTACTTTGTAATTGAATATTATAATAATAATAATAATAATAATAATAATAATAATGATGATGATGATGATGATGATGATGATGATGATGATGATAATGATAATGATAGTAACAATAATAATAATAAACATAATATGATATGTATGTACGTGCATTTAACGAGGCATTCTATAGATTAGCGTAAACAAATTAACATTATCTCAAATTAGGAGAATTATATTCGCAAGTATATTCGAAGTTAGAATGAAAAATTTATAATTTATAAACCTAGCAAAATTCTCATCTCTATCGTTGATAATTCTTGACATTAGTAATAAATAAATAGTTAACAATTTGAATTATGCATTAAGAAAAAAAGCATACATGTATACACAAAAAACAAAAAGAGGTAAAAAAAACACGAAACATCTTTCGCTAAATTTTTCATTTCTATAATAGGATATATATATATATATATATATATATATATCGTTTTGTCTCTCTTCGTATAAACTAAAATGATATCGGTAATGATAAAATTGCTCGTTATGATAAAATGTGAACGCGTTGATAAGATTTAAATATATATTTATTAGAATTAAAGAAAAAAAAAATATAGAAAAGAAAAGAAAAGAAAAGAAAAGAAAAAAAAAGAGGAGAAAGTGAAAAAGCATAAATGTAACTTTATTCAACAGACGTTTTTCGATTAGATTTTTATTTTGATCGGTTCAAAAAGAGAATAAAGATGGACATAGTTAAATCGTTTGGTATTCACTATCATTTTTATTACTCGACGAAACATAACATTCAAGCGAATATATACGTTCCTCGTTGTTCCTTCGAGAATAAGAGGGATATTTAGTATGCAGCTCGCGTGAACTAGAATTTTCTTGGTGATGATAATAAAAGGAGAAAATCGTTAGAATATTATGGTAACAGGTATTTCAATGATATCATCATCGTTTAGTAAGCACAAACAGAGAATAAGAGAATGTCCGAGTGTGTGTGTGTGTATATGGTACATCACTATACGTGTGCATGTATATATGTGTGCATAACGTCGTACACGGTTCTGATCCAAGAACCATCATAATATCGTGCAATCGTGAAACAATAGGCATAACGATTAGACAAACGTAATTGTCGCGTATTATTCGCGTTTATATGACAGAACGTAATGCAATGTGTGCTCGAACGTAACAACTTCGTGATATTTCGTCTATTACTCAATTATCGATTCTTCCGTAATAACGAGATAACTATAGTAAATTTTATACAAATATTTCTTCGTCTTATCTCATTTCTTCCCACGTATTACGTAAATTGAAAAGTAAAAAAAGAAAGAAAGAAAGAAAAGAAAAGAACAAATATAAAGAAAAATAAAGAGTGTCTCGTTCGCACAATTACGATTCGCCATACGATACAAAATAAGTCGAAGGATCACATGTACTTTGGGAGCTGTTAGACTGATATATTTTTCTATGTAATCTCTCGTTTATATTAATAAAAAGCACATTAGTAATGGACCGCTTCAAACGTCGTTCTAACATAAAAAAAATAATTCTTTTCTGATTCTTTGTCTGATTAAAGAAAGAAAAAAGAAACGAAAGTGAAGAAACTCATAGACGAATAATATTATTCTTTTTTCGGGATTATGTTGAAAGATGTTATATAAATCGATCGACTGTACAAATGAAATGTAATTATGCAAAGTGAGAAAGAAGAATCATGAAAAGCGGTCTTTCGATGATTGTGCGTCTTATCTTTGATACAAGGAAAAAGATACAACTATAGAAAAATATGTATATGTATGTATGTATATTTATACACATACATATAATATAATATCTTCATCACTAGACGCATACAGTTCTTTGTCTCTCTTGAATACGACAATCAAGTTATTTTTTTATCATTCGTGCTGTATCGACTGTCTGTAAGGAGAATTTAAGTGTTTATGTCGACAAAAATAAAAAGCAATATGCCAAAAGTCATTTTTTATTTACATATGTCTGTAAATATACGCATATGTTTGTCCGTGGGTGTTTTAAAGAAATAAAAAGAAAAGAACAAAAAAATAAGACTCACGAGCGCACGAGCGAGGTCATAACGCAACAGTTGCGATTTAATGGAGCTGAGTTATCGTCGGATTACAAAAAGAAATTACCATCGTTTCGTTCTCACCTCGTAAAAAAAAAATATATATATATATTAACGACTTCGGAAATAGAAAAGAGCCCGGCCATCGATTTTTGTCTTCGTGTACTATCGTCAAATGAAAATTGATACGTTTTCGTTCATGCGAAAGAATTTCATGTTATCATTCACTATTAGCCAAGAAAAGACGATACGGTTTCTTTATCGAAAAGTATTGACTTTGGATAGTATTCGATCGCCATCGTCCATTTTCAAGATATCCTTTCGATCATTCTTTTCCTTTATTCGAAAAAAAGGTGGCTTTTCGAACGACCTATTTCGATATTGGCCTAAACCTTAAAAGAGAACCTATGAGGATGAGATGGTATAAGAGCTTACGGATTTATAAAGGACTAGGAAAAGCTATTGTGATTAAGTAGACTCTTCTCATGCGTGAAATGTAGTAATAAATTTCGAGACTCTCTCCTGATACGTCCTTTCTCTTGCAACCATCTTATATACAATCATTCCTTTTGTTGTTTTTCTTTATTTTATTGCAATAAATTTCTTTATTATTTATTTGCTTTCATTTCGAGATCGTTTTATGATATTTTATTTCGTAATCGTCTCTCTTTCGTTCTCTCTTTCTTTTATTTTTTTTTTTCTTTTTAATTAATATTTCTTCAACTAATCTTCTTCATTTTTCTTTTTTTTTTTATTTATATCTCTACGTCTTGATTTTTTTTTGTAATGTACTTCTTTTTTCTTTTTTCCTTTTTGCATAATCCTTCACTCCTGTCTCAAGTCTCAATTTAATCGTAACGCGTTCGTACATTATCGTTTCTTTTTTAAACAGTTTTTCTTTTCATTTAATCGTTTTCTATACGCTTCCAACTTTCCCGAAGCATTTCTTTTTCCCTCGGTATACGCAACCAACACAATAACCAACCTATCTCGGAATAAAGGAGCATGCAATTTCAAACGTCAACTGTCGGATCGAGCCGTCGGTTCTTTGTTTAGATTGAAAACGTCAGACCGTAGCGGTCAGTTTTTGATTTCTCGAAGAATACATCTTTAATGAACTTTATTTTTCCAAAAGTTATGCTAAAACCTACACATATGGCTTTTACATTTAGTGTTCAAGTAACTAACAGAATATCTTTTAAGATTCTTTTAAAAATGTATATATAAAAGTTTTTCAAATTAATTTAAAAAAAATAGAAAAACAGATTTTACAGAAATAATTACAATAATTACAATGTAATTTTTCAAACGATCGATAAATATCGGTACGTCTCGCGCTACTCGTTTCAATCGATCGATCGCGTTCGACTAAGGTCGCCGGTAGCGCCATCCGTCGGTAGTTTTTTTAAACGAAATCAGGCAATATGGCGGCTGTGTATACGTTCGACGAGAAGTGTAACGTGGAAATTTCACTCGTTTTCGAAAGTTCGTCGTAGTTATATTTATATTGGACACGCTCGATAAATTATTTAAGAATCATGGCTACCATTGGTAAAAGTAATCTGTCCATGGAGGATATAAAATATGCGGATAAGGACGAAAAAGTGAGTATGGTTTTTGACGTATGGCGTTTGAAATAATACATTATGAATTTTAATGAAGATCATGGCGGGAACCTCATATTTGTTCGTAATATTCGTTTTTAGGAAACCCTCCTGGAACATGACAGTGAGCCCGATGAAGATATGATATTTAAGTAAGTTGGAAATTTTATGGTTAACATAACATTCCTGTAATGAAATTGTTTCAGCAATCTTGGTTATTTTTTTTGTTGTATGTCAATTATAATCATTCTAATATTATTTTGTAATACAGCAATGGAAAACTGCTTAATATATCAATTCTCATCACTGGAGGTTCATTATGATCATGAAAATGTTGAAGTCTTAAGATATGCCTTTTATCCTTCCATCATGTCTGACGTATGATTTCAGCCGTCCCAGTACGTCGAATGGAATAAGCAGAGCTGATGGGAAAATGGATAGGTAAATATATATCTTACTTCTATTACTTTAATTGTAAAGAAATATTTTTAAAATATTCACTTGGTAGATTCCTATATAAGTTTAAAATCTTTTAAGAGTATAGAATTGGGAAAAATAAGTTATGGATATAGCAAAGTAATTTATTATAGAAAATATAATAGGAAAGTACAAATCTTTATACAAATGTATTTGATATTGTTTAGTGTCAGAATCCAAATTCAAGAGGTGACACATGTGATGCGGGACAATGTTATGAAAGTCATGGAACGTGGAGAGAGGTTAGAAGATCTACAAGATGCAAGTGATCGACTAACTTTAGCTGGTAACCAATTCAGAGAGGCAGCAAAGAAAGCTCAACGAAGAGCATGGTTACAAAACGTGAAATCACGAATTATTATCGTCAGCGTTACATTGATGATCGTTTTCTTTATCATTGGTACGATCGATATGCTTTTACCAATTAATAGAAACATATGGATCGCATGGTTCTTATTCTCGTCCTTACGTATACTCCTTTTTTGGGATTACACGCGTGTTTGCACATTGTATTAACAAATCCTATAATTAGCATGGCTAGTTCTATTTCTGTTTATTTGGTATGACCCTATGCGTTGTATTTCTCAGATTAATATTTCATCGTTTCTTATTTAGTTTCTTTTTCTTTATCAAAGGAAGAAAAACGCCTGTTTTATCCTTTACTTTTGCTTTCTTTTGTTCTCATTAAATATCACTCACTGGACCCTTTTCCCGCGTATCATTTTCAGTTTTGGACATCTTGGCGCTTTACCTGGTTCTCAGATAGCAAACATCCTATAGAGTGGTATTCTGTTCTTCGAATTGAAGGTACATGCGAGTTTAACTTATCTCTTCTTCATATGTACTATCTAAAGCCAATGATTTACAGGCGCATATCAACAGCAATGGATTTTAGTATTGAAAGCTAGATTATTTCTTCCGTTATTTTAAACGAAAAATCGACTTTTCAATAACCCTTTTTATCCCATGAAACGCTATTCTTTGTTAATATATGCTTCTATGCTTGTAGTTCAAATATTTTCAACATTGACACGTTTATTTTGTAGACTCGTATGATACAATTGTGATGCTTTATTTGCATATTTATTTTCTTTTTTCAGTATCCATTATTATCAAGTACACGTGACCTCAATATCTTCAAGAACGAGCGATCACAGTCGATGTCACAAGCACAGACCTTGTCTTTGTACCTTTCTTTCGCAGAATTATCTGCGCGTAATTTAATTATAAGCTTGTATAAATATATATATATATATATATATATATATATATATATGTATATATATTTATATACATATATATTTTATATATTTGTTAAATAATATAAAATATTTTCGTCGTTGAAATAAAGTCGTATTACGATAAAGTGTAAAAAAATATCTCAAATTCGTAATATATGAATTGTTATACATCGTTTTTGTCAAAAGGCAAAAAGGTATACGCTGATTATTGTCATTTCTTTTTAATTTTCATCTTAACGAGATAAAAAGAATTTTCGATAGAAACGATATATAATAATGTTATACAAAATATAAAGATATTTCGAGTCCGTTTGTTATCTTTTAAGATATGGTATCTTATCATATACGGTTATAACTATTGAAACAGATAAATATTTTTTTCTTTTTCTTTTTCTTTTTCTCTTTTTAATAATAATTCTTATTGCATTTAAAGATTTGTACAGATCATGTAATAATTATAATATCTCTCAATGACCTCTTTGTTCTTATAACGACATATAAAAAAAAAAAAAAAAAAGAAAGAAAAGAAAAGAAAAGAGACAAAACAAAAACAAAAAGTGTACAAAGCAAAGTCGTGCATAGGTTCGACTGTCAAAGAAGAGATCTTTGAACGGGAATGATGAGAATTAATCAGCAGAGTGCTAAAAAATGGCATTCTTTTCGACGAGGTCGGTTACGGCAATATCCTGCTATGATGGGCACTTACGTCGTATGTGAGTTGGTGAAGCCGAGTGTAGGAGAAAGAAAGAGTAAGAGAGAAAGAGAGACAGAGAGACAGAGAGATAGAGAGATGCGTGGATGCTACTTGAACGTGTGAGTTTAGTCGTCGCTCGGCTGGCGGTTGACTCGCGCGTGTTCGTGATAATTCTTGCCAGTCGAGTTTAGAATTAAAAAAAAAAAAAAAGGAAGAAAGTAAAACTGTCAAAACAAATCGTTATCGCATCGAACGATCCGATTAATTAATTCTTTATTAATTCAATATACATATATATGTATATATATATACACACGTATGTACATAATATTCGAAATATTTCTATTTTCCTAACGTGTGCGTTTTCGTGACAACATTGTGTAGTTTTTATTTTTGTTTTGTTTTTTTTTTCTTTTAATTGTTTATTATCATTTTAAATATCACGTGGGAAAGCAAAGGTACAAGAGAGCGTTTACTCGAAAGCCTGCATGCGCCGTAGAGCGTTGGGATCTATCGAGAGAGAGAAGAAGGAACAGTTGGAAGTGGAAACTTAGGAAGAACGGCCGTTCGATAGCACAAAAGCATGTCGGGATTTGAACAGATGCTCGTTGCTGTGGCGAGCATCGTTGTTGGAGGTTTTTTCCTCACGGGAGGACGATGGCGATTCATCTATGTGCTTTACAAGACTTTACCTAGAGATATCTTGTGAGTATTCTCTCTCTCTCTCTCTCTCTCTCTCTCTCTCTCTCTCTCTCTCACACACACACACACACACACATACACACTTTCTATCTTTATCTCTTGTTCGTTTACCCATACTTTTTCTTTCTCTCAAACTATTTTCTATAAAACGTATTTGTAATAGCAAGTTTATTATTGTGATAACACGTTATTATATATTATTACTTTATATTAATATCATTATTATTTTGTATTAATATATTATTACTTGCAAGAATGATACTTTTTTTTTTTGAATACTTGGAACGCATAAACATTTCGAGTTTTTAAGATTTTCATTGTTGACTTCGACGTTCTCGTCATGTATTAATTAATCATTGTTTATATTTTTGGTGATTATTAATGATATTCGATCTTTCAAACTATTTCTTTATATATTTCAATTGTATGAGTAATGTCGATCGTTTCAATCAAGATTAATTAATATGAGCTTGTGACTTTTTTCTAGAGGACAACCTTTGGAACATTTTTTAATTAAAATGCTCTGACGTGTTTACTTATGTATAACGTTCCATTTATACACAATCGTGCCGTAATCGTCTCGCGTTCGACATTTTCATATAAATGATTGAAGGCAGTATCTGAAGGTTGTGAGAATATGCTCTTAAACATTAATTACTGCGAGTATGTATGTATGTATGAATGTATGTAAGAATGTATGTATGTCATTGAATAGATCGAATGTCTGAAGGAAGAAAAGAAGAGGTTCAATGAATATGTGAAACTTGATATAAAGAAATCAATAGTTCATTTTTTTTTTCGATTATTTTACAAATTTACAAGATGTTTTCTACATTTTTTTTGCTCGATCAATTGAAATCTTATTCGTCGTATGTAAAATAATTTTTCTTTGTGAAAGATTAATTATACTTGTTTATAACATTATACGTGTTTACGATTGTTATTAAGCATTTCTCGTAAATTAAGCAATTTAAAGATTACGGTATTTTTCTTATAATTAATACCTACGTATTTATGTATATATTATAGAGCATCGATTTAATACGATTGTTTTGTTAGTCAACTAGTAATAGTTCGATACGAGACATAAATTACACGCTCCATTGTATGTATATTGCTCTATATATAGCCTAGATAAAAACGTTTCTCTCGTGATCAATGGCCCGTAATAATTTCTACTTTTGTGCCGTGCTACCGAAGTGTCTGTGCTTAATGTAAGCAGAATATATAATACCATCATGTAACTGATATATAATACGTCATATAATAGCTATTTCTAAATAACGATTATATTTACTTAAACAAACTTTCGGTGTGTATGTATGTGTATATATATATATATATATATATATATATATATATATATACACATATAAAAGAGAAAAGATATTTTTAATAAATTTATAAGTCTAATATATAATTATTAATGTAATAGATGATTGTAATTGTTAGTGCATATATTATTTGATTCGTTCTCACAAATTAATAATTCAAGGATTTCAATTCGGAGATCTCGAAAAATATTTGATTTTGTTTCTTTTTTCCTCCTTCTTCATTTGTAAAAATTAAAATTGTGAATTTATAACTTGTGGATGTATGTCTGTTGTGTGTGTATGTGTTCGTGATAAAACTTTGGCTCTTAATTACGTTAATATTATATTTAAAACTTACGTTTTATATTATATATTTTTTTCTTTTCATATGACTTTTTTTCGCGAGCATTTAAACGTTCAGACTGATTATATAAATATCATGATTTTTTGAACTATGGTAATATTCGATACATATATTATTACACTTTTTTTCTTTCTTAGACTTAAATATTATATCATAGGATATAGCAAAGTATTCAATATTTTTATTATTTTTATAATGAATATCGTTAATATCCTACGTCGTTGTTGTTTATCGTTTTTATCGTTTTTATCGTTTTATCGTTTTCCATTTTTGTTGTTTTTGTTGTGAGAATACGATTTCTTTGAAACATGTGAAAACTTTCAACTGGTAAGGAAAGGGTCACTAGTACTGGTAGACCGAACTGACGAAGTTCGTTGCAACTCACTTGACCCCGATAAAGTCGGGGTCATTGAGCTTAATTATTATGCTGGAGATGGTGCTGATCCTACATGCGCGTATAAAATCTACCGAACATATTATATATGTGTCTAAGGTCAATCGATCATAGTGGAACTTCGATAGGTCGAATCACAATGTCAAGTTATTACATTTTTGGTACGAACTCAAATCTCATCGTAACGCGTATAATCAAATAACGTTAATCGATTATTATATTAATTTTTTGAAAACTATTTGTTATAATAAGGCGCATTTTCATATTATATTAGTCGTCATAATCTCGTTTTTATCTTCCCGTTATCGTTCACTGCATATCTTTATAGCAAGTGTATGCGAAATAAGCATTATTTCAAATATCCAAGGTTTTCTTCTTGCAGTATATGTTTGTATATTTAATTAATTATTTGTATATATAATTAATTAAATCGTAAATTTAAACAGGTATTTATATCCTCGTAGCATTTCTTTGTATTTTATATCTACAACATAGCAAGTTTATTAATATGTATAATAATTCGCTGTAATAAGTTTTTCTTCGACAGCGTCGTCGATATCAAATTGTCTTATAGATATTTCTATATTTTGATTGTTCGTTTTGTTTTTTCGGATTTTCGTGACCAAAGAAGAACTTGTAAAAGGTATGCCCGGCATGCCTTTTACTGTTAGCAAAGTCTTGTCCCTATCGACGCACGTTGATATTAACGAACGAGCAGTAAGTGAGGCAGATTGACTAAGTGTTGAGTCTTCTTGTGTGACTAACGATTATTGCTAACGAGCATGATAAATGCTTGGGCAATCGTCAATGGCTAACTTCTATCGTACGATACTTTTCTTTTTATCTCGAGTTGTCAGAAAATGTACAACAATCTAAATATCACTGATGTACCTGCAAAAGAATATAGATCGGATTTTGATCGAAACATTATTGATACATTAATCGCAATCCTTTGTTCATGTTATTTATATTTTATAAATTCAATTCGACGAGAAACGTGTTATCAATATTAACGTTTGAAAAATGTAACAACTGATTCTTATAACACTTTACAAATTTAATATTGCGAGTTATGCATCTCTGCATAATTATTTTTATTTATATCCTTTCGTCCATCTGACAGAAATATAATTAACATAATTTTTGCGTTTCAATAGTTTTAAAAGTAACATCACGTCGATTTACGTAATCCGTTCTTCCAAAGGAATCATCGGAAGTATTCGCAACAGGTTGATGGATCGTCATATCACTTGGCCGCATGCGTTATGCGATTAGACTTTGATCCCATTTATTGTCATGGAAACGTTAGGGTGGATCGAAAATTTAACTACTTCCGGTGGATGGACTGATCGTTAGTGGTTGATAATAATAGGGATAAATGAAAAAAGCAGAAAAGAAATAATATTTTTAAATTATTTCAAGTAATACGAACGTGCAAGAAAATATAGTGAAAGACGCAATTTTTTTTTTTAATCTTTTTCGAACAAATTTCGAACGTAATAGACGTACTTTTTTTCACGTGCAAACACATACACATACACACGGATACACTCGCGTTCGGTACGGGCACGTTCAGTTGACATTGACAGTTTTATTGCTTCCCGTTGGATGTAATCTGCTGCGAATGACGAAACTTGTTTTAAATCGTAAAGATCGTGATCAATACCTCATTTTTAAATATGTTTATAAAATATTCTTTTTGTTTCTTTATAAATAAACGATTAATAAATATTCGTGATAACTATTTTTCAAAGTAACGACGTTCAACGATGAAACTTATTCTCCTCTACATCTTTCGTTATTTCATTCGGTTCTATTTAATCATGGTGAATACGTAGTTGGTAGGGGAACTGTAGCTAGTGTCGACTGATAGAAACGAGCTCGCTAACAAAGGCGTAATCTTTCAGGGACACTATTAAAATCCAGAATGTTCGGAATAAATTTAGCTTTTTACAAATTTTTAAATGTATGGAAAACAAATATATATTCGTCTAAAATAACAATGAAGTTTTTATTTGTGTTATAATTAAAATTAATTTAAATTGAAATAACACGGTTATCGATCATTGATTGTCATTTGATGAATTTTGAATAAGTTTTGATCAAGTGGTGAAACAGGATAATATTTTTATTTTTATTCTGCGTTTCATTAATAATATCGTTATATAATAACACTATATAATAACATCTAATTCCATGAAGAAGAATAAATAAGCGCTTTGCCAAGTAGAAAAAAGTGTGAATTAAAAAAACATGGAATGCATATGATAGCCTTAATCGTTGGAAATAATTTGCAACGATTCTTTACATATAATGTGTGCATGACTTAAAGGAAAATATCGATTTCTTTGTGTTAGTGAAGATATATTTTTTGCTTTTCATGCTTTTCAACCATTAGCCTTCGACGAACCAATAGAAAAGTATTTGGTAATAAAATTCATATAAATATTTAGTGAAGATATTTTTAATTTTTATAAGGTTTTTTGTTCAAGTTTTCTTTTTAAGTTTGTTGGTAAGTCTATGCTAATAACTTATTGATAGAAAAAAAATATATATATATATATCTACATACGTGAATCGTTTATTTTGATGTAAGTTCTTTTTTTCTTTTTTTTTTTTTAATGAGCTATCACATAATTTGTGATTAATTTAATGTAAACTTTTTATTTATAATTAGTTAATATTTAATATCTTCCAAAATGCCAATGTTTTGTTCAATTTAAAATTGGCCAATAAAAGGAATTGCGTAGAGATTGATTATGAAAATCCATTTTTCTCGAAACAACAAAAAATGGACTTGCATCACTTCCAAAATAAACGATCCATAGTTATATATATATATTTCTTTTACTTTTTTTCCTATAATGTAATAAATATTAAAAAAAAAAAATTAAAAAAGAAATTAGATTTAACTATATTTCTCTCGATTTTTTCTTTCAGTATCTAAAACTAAACTGATACTCTCTTTTTGAGGAACATAGTTATGTGACAAAATTATGTATTTTGAAGAGATTTAGAAAATACATTTAAAAGGATAAATACATTTAGATATTGTAATGTAATAGTTCAAACGCGTACAAATGTAAATTTACATGTGAACTTTTTAATGAATGAATTTATTTAGTCTTTGGAATTGATTTGTTCCTTTCAAAGTCCAAGTATCTCGCTGAAAAAAGAAAAAAAATAAATAAATAAATTCTCAAAGACCTTTCATACATGTAGCTCTGGTAGCCATGCACGCACGTGCTCCTCATGGAATTAATCAATTTACATCGATAGGATAAGATGTCGTGCTAGCTAACACGAAGCCGTGTATTCAGGATCGTTCGTCATTCTGGGACTCGTGTTCGTGACCGTGATTCGCTCGTTTTCTCACCCCATTTTTTTAGAACACAATAGAGAGTCTCTATAAAAGTAAGGATGCTTGCAATTGATATAGAAATTATCTATGATCGTGATCTAGTTTTTTTTTGCTGACGAGTACATTTCTTTCAAGATAAAAAATTGTTAATATCGTCGGATATCAAAAACATGCAACGTGTTACGAAGTAAATTGATTATCATATGAGGATTAATAATATTCATTTGATTGAATATATGTTTTAAAAATCGCATCTGAATATTATTATCTACATATATATATGAATAATATTTAATTATATATACGTAACTGTGTTATTTCTTTTTTCTCTTTCTTTTTTCTACAGAGGTGCTATTAGATTCATACGAGTGAACATACTTTTATGGTGGTGGGAAACTCGAGGATTTACAGTGGCTAGGGTATTCTCAAGATTGGCTGAACGTCATCCTGAGAAAGTAGCATATATTCTCGAGGATAAAGAATGGACTTATCAACAGGTACGGATTTAATACTTTATAAATTGAAATGTTCTGCAAGTATTATTATTTAATTTGTCTTGGCGTTTTTCTTTCCTTTTTCTTTTATTTCTGTTTTTTAATTATCGGATTATTAGAAATGAAATATCAAAAAAATAAAAATATAATCAAATTAGAATATATAAAGAAATAATATCAGAATAAATATCAGAATAAAATAAAATCAGATCACGATGGAATATTATAATCTTTTGAAAAAATTAGCAAATTCTTTTCTTTTTCTTTTTATTTATTTATTTATTTATTTATTTATTTTTGTCATTATATTACAGCTCGAAGAATTCAGCAACAGAATAGGACGTTATTTTCGTATGCGATCACTTTCACGGGGAGATAGCGTAGCCTTAGCTATGGAAGGTCGTCCGGAATACATAGGAACTTGGTTGGGTCTGAGCAAAGCTGGTTTCGTCGGTGCTCTCATCAATACCAATCTTCGACAGGAGGTTTTAATCCATAGCATTAAAACGGCAAATTGCAAAACTCTTATTTTTGGCTCTGAACTGAAGGACGGTGAGAAGTTTATCTTTTTAATCAACTAGAAAATCTATAACTCAAACAAATGTCTTAAAACTTTGTTATACAAGATATTTAAAAAGAAAAAAAAAAAGAAGTAACAAAGAAAATTTCATCAAAGTTAAATATATTGATAAATTGAAATAATAATAACGATTCATTTAAAA